>NC_079189.1:89001905-89302155 GCF_029499605.1 Hyla sarda
TGTATGTAAGAAGTGGTATTGAAGTCAGTGTGAACGATGCCATAGTGTGTGATGATTCTGAGGATGTGGAATCACTGTGGGTAGAATTTCAAAAGGAGGGAAATACTGAAAAAATAATATTTGGTGTAATCTAGAGACCCCCTAATATCACTGAAGAGATAGAAGGTCGGCTGCATAAACAAATAGAGAGGGACGCCGGGGCAGGTACAGTACTAATAATGGGAGGTTTTAACTATCCAGATATAGATTGGGGTCCGGGGTTTGCTAAAACTACAAAGGGGCGACAATTCCTGAATTTATTGCAGGATAATTTTATGGGCCAGTTTGTGGAGGACCCAACAAGAAGTGATGCCTTGTTGGATCTGATCATTTCCAACAACGCAGAGCTGGTTGGTAATGTAACTGTGAGGGAAAACCTTGGTAATAGCGACCACAATATAGTTACTTTTGACTTAAAATGTAGAAAACAAAGACAGGCGGGGAAGGCAAAAACATATAACTTTAAAAAGACAAACTTCCCTGGGCTGAGAGCTGCACTACAGGACATAGACTGGGGGGGAGGTGTTGTCAAATACTGATACAGAAGGTAAATGGGACATCTTTAAATCAACTCTAAATAACTATACAGCTAAATATATACCAAAGGGGAACAAATATAAACAATTAAAACTAAATCCTACATGGCTGACAAATTATGTTAAAAGAGCAATAAACAACAAAAAAATAGCTTTCAAAAAATACAAATCTGATGGGTCAGCTATAACATTTAAACAGTACAAGGAGCTTAATAAAATTTGTAAAAATGTAATAAAAACAGCAAAAATTCAAAATGAGAGACAGGTGGCCAAAGAAAGCAAAACTAATCCTAAATATTTTTTTTTTAGATATATAAATGCAAAAAAAAACAAGGACAGAGCATGTAGGACCCCTTAATAATGATAATGGGGAGGTTGTCACAGGCGATAAAGAGAAAGCAGAGCTACTGAATGGGTTCTTTAGTTTTGTATATACTAAGGAAGAAGGAGCTGACATTGGACAGGTCAGTGCTGGTAACACATCATGTAATGTACTGAACTGACTTAATGTAGAAATGGTACAAGGTAAGTTAAGTAATATAAATGTAAGCAAATCTCCAGGGCCAGATGGATTGCACCTAAGAGTTCTTAGAGAACTAAGTTCAGTAATATCTGTACCCCTGGTCATGATATTTAGAGATTCACTGGTGTCTGGTATTGTGCCAAGGGACTGGCGCAAGGCGAATGTGGTGTCAATCTTCCAAAAGGGCTCTAGGTCTTCCCCAGGAAACTATAGACCGGTAAGTTTAATGTGCATTGTGGGTAAATTGTTTGAAGGACTTATAAGGGATTACATACAGGAATACATAGGGGATAATTGTATCATAAGTGATAACCAGCATGGGTTTACTAAGGATAGAAGTTGTCAAACCAATCTAATTTGCTTTTATGAAGATGTGAGTAGAAGCCTTGACAGAGGAATGGCTGTGGATATAGTGTTTCTGGAATTTGCTAAAGCGTTTGATACTGTCCCTCATAGACGTCTGAAGGTAAGTTAAGGTCTTTGGGTTTGGAAACTTTAGTTTGTAACTGGATTGAACACTGGCTCATGGATCGTACCCAGAGAGTGGTGGTCATTGATTCGTTCGCTGATTGGTCCCCGGTTATTAATGGTGTACCCCAAGGTTCAGTACTGGGCCCGCTGTTGTTTAATTTATTTATCAATGATATAGAGGATGGCATTAACAGCTCTGTTTCTATCTTTGCAGATGACACCAAGCTTTGTAGCACGGTACAGTCTATAGAGGATGTGTATAGGTTACAAGATGACTTGGATAGACTAAGTGTCTGGGCATCCACTTGGCAAATGAGGTTCAATGTGGATAAATGTAAAGTTATGCATCTGGGTACTAATAACATGCATGCGTCGTATATCTTAGGGGGGATTAAACTGGCAGAGTCACTGGTAGAGAAGGATCTAGGTGTACTTGTAGATCACAGACTTCAGAATAGCATGCAATGTCAGGCTGCTGCTTCCAAGGCCGGCATGATATTGTCATGTATAAAAAGAGGCATGGACTTGAGGGACAGGGACATAATACTTTATAAAGCATTGGTACGGCCTCACCTGGAATATGCTGTTCAGTTTTGGGCACCAGTCCATAAAAGGGACACTGTGGAGCTCAAAAGGGTGCAGAGACATGTGACTAAACTAATATGGGGCATGGAACATCTTAGCTATGAAGAGCTATTAAAGGAGTTACAATTGTTTAGTCTTGAGAAGAGACGTTTAAGGGGGGATATGATAAATATATATATAAGTATATTAATGGCCCATACAAAAAATATGGAGAAAAACTTTTCCAGGTCAACCCCCCCCCCCCAAAGGAAGAGGGGGCACTCCCTCCGTCTGGAGAAGAAAAGGTTTAGTCTCAAGGGGCGACACGCCTTCTTTACCATAAGAACTGTGAACTTATGGAACAGTCTACCTCAGGAACTGGTCACAGCAGGAAAAATTAACAGCTTTAAAACAGGGTTAGATAGATTCCTGGATCAAAATAACATTAATGCTTATGAAGAAATATAAAATGCCATCCCTTCACCAATATCGCGCCACACCCCTACCCTTCAATTCCCTGGTTGAACTTGATGGACGTATGTCTTTTTTCAACCGTACTAACTATGTAACTATGTAAGTGTCAGTAACATCGCTCAGCAGGAGCCCTGGTTGGTCGCCCACTCTCGACCGACCAATCAGGGTGATTGTGAGGTGGCACTGCCACCTCACTACTGCTGGGCAAGGGTAATTGGTGCTGTCTTGGACAGCACCAATGACCCTTAGATTCCGTGTCACCAGAGAACTGATTTGCCTGGAAAAGCCGTCATAATTTACCTGCAAATCACGGTAAACACTGACAAGGGGGGTCTCAGGACCCCCTAGGCAATGTGCTGAGATGCCTGCTGATAGATATCAGCAGTCAGCCCGTTAGGATCACTACCTGGTGAGCGACGGTGACCGGAAAACCGCAGGACAGTACGCCTGGTTAGCAACGGTGACCGGAAAACCACAGGATGGTACGCCCTGGGTCCTGATCGGTTTAATTTTCCTCACAATTCTGAAGAATCAATTATACAAGCTTGAAAATGTCAACAGTATGAAACATACTTGAAATAAAATGTTGACCCCTATTTTTTTCTATATTCATACATTCATTGATGAATGGAGTTTAGTTAGAAAAAAAAGGCCTCTTACAGCCATGTAAATGTAAAAGTAAGGGGTAAATTGTGCTATTTTATTGTGATTTGGGAAAATAGTGTTAAATTGTGGTGGTACCGCTAATTTAATGCCATGTGGGAACAGGAGAATGTTCAGTCTTTTCATTTTATTTGTCCTCAATGTATGATCTCTTCCTGGATTCAATAATTACTATTAGAAATCTGTGTGAACACACACTTGCCTGCCTTTTCTGGGTCATTGTGGAGCTGTACAGGCGGTAAATATCTATAGCTCAATATTTTTTATAGCATTTATTATCTAAGTTTTTTTAGGCTTAATACAATATTTTTATAAATCAAGAACATAAAATGTTTATTAAAAGTTTTTCAAATAGTGAATGGGGCTACAACAAATGTTGTGACCTAGTTTATGCTTTATTATGTCTAAAAGTACCTTTATCAAAATGTAAAATGACATACAGTATAGCCACATTCATGAGGTCACTTAATGGAAGTAAATGTAATGATTTTTAATGAAATCTCCCTTTATAATCATAATTCATATCTTATTTACTGATAAAACCTCATATGCACACATATGTAAATATATATATATATATATATATATATATATATATATATATATATATACACTAAAGGGGATGAGTACTTAACTCAGGGCGAGTTCACCACTCCTGGTGTGACGGAGCTTTCAAGGGCCTCTTAGCACTCCGCGGGCATTCTGGGTAGGGGAATATGCAAAGCAGCTCATTACATCACCTTCTCAGGCAATGTTCCCTGGTATCAGCTTAGCTCCAGTTACGGAATATATTCCGTAACTGAAGCTAGGCTGATACCAGGCAACATCACCTGAGAAGGTGATGTAATGAGCTGCTTTGCATATTCATATATATATATATATATATATATATATATATATATATATATTAAAATGTTTCCCCTATATATATGTTTAAAAATGTAATGGTCCCTTAACAATTTAATCTACCATTCATTTTTTATACAAATATGTTCAGAACATAGCTGGCCACTGTTTTCTATCAATATATGCTGTGTGTGGGTTTCTTCACACACAATTTTCAAACATGTTTCATAGTGTTTTTACACACATTTTATGGTGTTTATAGCCTTCTCAATAATTCACCGTAAATTTTTAGGTGTATATCCAGGATACCTGTTTAAAGCTCCCAGCAACTTTGTAGTCCAAGACTTGCCTGCAGCTAATGCGATCAGCATACATACAGATTTGCTGTAAGTCCCATGCAAGTCTATGGGACTTCTTTCTGCCAAATCTGTATCCTGATCGCATTAGTCTCGAGCATTTCTCAAAGTTGCCAGTAGATTTAAACCTGTCTCCTGCCACCAGACCATCACTGAAATTATGTGTTACATGAGGCCATCACAGATGTTAACATCATAAAATGTATAAGAGACTTATGTGTGACCTTAAAGTATAGTTCTTTTCTGCCTGACAGGAACTGTCCAGAACAGTAGCAAATCCCCATAGCAAACCTCTCTTGCTCCGGACAGTTCTTGACATGGACAGAGGTGTCAGCAGAGAGCACTGTAGTCAGACAGAAAAGAACAACTCAACTTCCTCTTTAGTATACAGCAGCTGATATGTATTGGAAGGATTAAGATTTTTTAATAGAAATAATCTACAAATATGTTTTAATTTCTGGCGCTAGTTGATTCTACTTTGCAGTGACAGTCATGTTACCAAAATATCCACGGCGAAGCAGAAAAAATTCATTGTGTGCCAAAATTGAAGAAAAAATGCAATTTTGTAAATTTTGGGGGCTCCCGTTTCTACACAGTACATGTTTTGGTAAAAATGACATCTTATCTTTATTCTAAAGGTCCATACTGTTAAAATTATGCCCTACTTATATAGGTTTGATTTTGTCGTACCTCTAAAAAAAATCATAACTACATGTAGGAAAATGCATACTTTTAAATTGTCATCTTCTGACCCCTATAACTTTTTTTATTTTTCCGCATACGGGCCGTGATCTGAAGTCTTTTTCAGTGCCATTTTTATATTGATCAGACTTTTTGATCACTTTTTATTCATTTTTTCGTGATATAAAAAGTGACCAAAAATACGCTATTTTGGAATTTAGAATTAACTATATATTTTTATAGTTCAGACATATCCACATGCAGTGATACCACATATGTTTATTTTTATTGACACCGTTTTTTTTTTTAAATGGGAAAAGGAGAGTGATTCTTACTTTTATTAGAGGAAGGTGTTAAATGATCTTTATTAACTTTTTTTAAAACTTTTATTTTGCAGTATTAAAGCCCCCCCTGGTGGCTATTTCACTGCACATACCGATCTCATACACAGATCATTGCCGTGCATTGGCACAACAAAGATCAATGTAATCGGCGGTCGATTGGTCAAGCTTGGATTTCAGGCTTGGAGCAATCGGGACATTCTAGTTCTAGCTAATCGGGACATTGTGATTTCCCCGCGATGGTCCCGATCAGCCCGACTGAGCTGCTGGGAAGCTTTTACTTTCATCTTAGATGCGGCAATCAACTTTAAACACCGCTTCTATTAGCCCAGGTTCCCGGCTGTCAATAGCCAACAGGACCGACCCGGTATGACCCGGCATTTTATACTGAGATGGGGCGCAGGGCGTACAGGTACACCCTGCGTCCTTAAGAGGTTAAAAAAAATTCCACTGGAGTACCCCTTTAAGGAGACTACAAAAACAGCACGCAGAGTACTATTGACCAGTCAAAGAAAAATATGCAATGTTGCTTTCTTCCAGAAGGAAAAGATTTGGCTTTCTTCATTGCTAAATAGGTGTCATAGATCCTCTTTAAAGGGGTATTCCAGGATTTTTTTTTATTTGACTATGCTACAGGGGCTGTAAAGTTAGTGTAGTTCATAATATAGTGTCTGTTCCTGTGAGTGACGGTTTTCTCACAATTCTTCTGTGATTTTCATTCCAATATTTATTTTAATCAGCATACAGTATGACTGCTGTCTCGGATTTTTCCCAGCTCGCAATGCGGTCGAGACCTGACTCACTAGTCAGCTGATGACAGGGAGCCTGTCTGCTTCAATGGGTGGAGAGCGCAATCTGCAAGTAATGCAACAGCTGTAGGCATCCTGATTGAAGACCACAGGTCTGCAGCTCATTTATGTTTCAATGGGTGGAAAACTGAAAAAGGAAATACAAGTTCACAGAAAGCTAGCCACAGCGTTCTGGTAATCTCACAGCATAGCCATTTAGCCCAAGACAAGCACAGATCCTTCCCAAGCATGTCCATTACTGTCTGCCAGGTACGTACTAAAACCACCTTATGCTGGATAACCCCTTTAACACATTATGCATGCTGTATTCCCCCCTTATTTATAAACTGTTCCACCAAACATATGGTTTCATACAGTGCTTTGACCTCTTAATAACACCCATTGATGCTGGTCATTTGAATCAAAAAAATTTAAAGGTCAACTGCAAGTTTTATCAGAACTCCAGAATTGGTTGCTTTGGCAGCTTGCCTACGTAGTAAAACTCTAAAAAAAAACATAGGGGGGATTAAATAAAACCCGTGTAGAGGAAAAGTGGTGCAGTTGCCCACAGCAACCAATCAGATTCATTCTTTCATTTTTAAGAATGCTAAAAATGAAAGAAGCAATCCTATTGGTTGCTATGGGCCACTGTCCAACTTTTTCTCTGCACAAGTTTTGATAAATCTCCCCCTATGTTTTTTTATTTTAATTATACCTTACTATAAACCTCAATGCCAGATTTATTGATTTTGTAGCCCCCCAAAATTAAATAAACAGCAATCACAGAGTCCTATCAACCCCAAAATGGTATAGACAGAAACTATCATTCATATATACAAAATCTTGTTAGTCCAATAAAAAAGGTATTACAAGATACTGCAACTACCAATGATTTTGCTTTTTGCATCACTGGACTAATACGGCTACTCCTAACTACTAGATAGATAGATAGATAGATATCAAAGAAGGATGCCGCAGCACACGGAAGGTTCAAAAGTGTAAACAGTGGTTTATTCCATGATAATACAAGTTAGCAACGTTTCTGCTGCCAGTGCAGCCTTTGTCAAGCAACAAAATGGTGACCAGACAAGATATTTATATGCAAATGAACAAACAAATCAATCAAATCAATTAATGTGGATACAGTGTAAAAAATACATTTACGATATAGGGTAATTAAAACCACTATAATATACATGTTGTACAAGTGCTCTGCAGTGATTTAAAATCGATATACATAAGCAAGGGCTGCAAGTAAAGTTATAAACAATATAACATTATAAATAGTCTTAACAAGATTACATGTGTACCTAATGATTAGGAACGGGGGCTGAATGGTCACGTGATCCCGACTCGTCTCCATGTAAACCGCCGTTGCTGTAGGTAACAGCGGAGCTATGATGTGT
Organism: Hyla sarda; assembly: GCF_029499605.1. Lineage (NCBI taxonomy): Eukaryota > Metazoa > Chordata > Amphibia > Anura > Hylidae > Hyla > Hyla sarda. The sequence goes on from NC_079189.1 coordinate 89,009,594, forward strand.
GTAATCGCAGGACGCCAGGAGTGGCCGCGCGGCCCCACTGTGTCAGCTGACCAGGGTGTCACGTGACCGCTCCTAAGTCCGGGCATGCGCATTAAAAAAAAAAATGATCGTTGTACTGCCATGGTGGTTAAGGGAAAGGAAGAAGAATCTAATCTATCTAATTGAAATCTCTCAGGGCAAAAGAGAGATAGGGAGAGAGAATATCCTATGTGTGTATATAGTGAATAAAAATAAGTTTATAGGCATTATAAGTGTATAGATATTAAAAATATGTGAAAAGTGGATAAAAATAAAAATGTGTAGACATTAATACCCTGAGTATTTCCTCGGAAGGAAGGGTATATGTAAAGAAAGAGATGAGCAGAAAATAAGTACCTATAGAGTGATATGCAAAGATAGAAAAGTAAATTTAAAATAAAAATAAACTAAATAAATAAAATAAAAAATAAAAAATGAAAAATAATAAAAATAATAAAATGATAATAGTAATAATGAAAATAAAATAAAGATACAGAAAAAATAAACAAAGAATAGATAAATAAATATGGATATAAAGAGTATTAAAATAAAATAAAAAAATAAGAAGAGTAACGATTAAAAAAATATAAATATAAATGAAGATGATTTTAGTTGTAATCTGACCCGGCTCCACATATGATTACCACGCACATCGGGCTATAAAGGCCCAACACCTCAGTTGCCCGTGCTCACCCCAATATTATGGGGGAGTCACTCTGGGACACCCAACGGCGTCAACCGTAAGTTTAGGTTCCCAGTATCAGGCCTATGGAGGTGGGAATCCACCAAGGGCAGCCCCGCATTCGTTTACTCACACACTGAGCACGGGTATATTAATGATTACTATTATCTGTAGTAAGTATGGAATGCTCCATATATATGGATTTATTACTAGCATAAATAAAAAATAATAAATAAAAGAAATAATAATACGTAAAAATAGTAATAATAATAGAAATAACAAAATAAATATAAGAATAAAGAGAATAAATACAAAAATGAAAATAATAATAAAAGAATAAAAATAAAAATAAGGTAATAGAGTAATAAAAAATAGAAAATGGAAAGGATGAAAAAGAAATAAACTAAGAACATAATAAGTGTATGAACGTAAGAAAGAATAAGGAAAAAAGAAAAATGTGTAGACTAAATTAAATGTGCTCCAATTGTTACTTCACCATGGCAGGACTAGTCACCAATCAAGTTATTGTACAGTTTATTCAGAGAGGCGGCAGCTGACAAGCAGGGATACTGATGACCACCCTCTGCCCACGTATATCTGTAAAAAAAGATATAATAAAAGGCAATTAGAAATAAAATAATGTCATAGTAGATATGATTATTACATACATAAAGGTCACCTTTCCTACTCAGTGGTTACATCGAGATATTCTATCATCGTAATTATGCATTATAAATTTGGGGTGTAATGCTAAAGTCAGCATTAAGTCCTTTAGGCCGAAGTGCCTGTGTCTCAAAAATCCATTTGAGTTCCAGTTTTCTCAGTTTGTTAATGCGGTCACCCCCCCTCTTCAGTGGGGGGATATGATCCACAAGAACAAACTTGAGATCCCATTCCGAGTGGCCTTTTTCTGTGCAATGTTTAGACACCGGTAAGTCTAAGCGTTTTTTGCGCACGGTATATCGGTGATGATTGATGCGAGTTTTAAAATCCCATGTGGTCTCACCAACATAGATGAGACCACATGGGCACACCAAAATATAAATGACATATGAAGAGGTACATGTTAGATAATGTTTTAAGTGATAGACCTTACCACTATGCGGGTGTACAAACTTGGGTCCCTTCAACATCTGTGGACAGTTAATGCATTGGCAACAAGGATAAGATCCTTTATTCTGTACTGTTAAATATCGTTGTGTAGAGGGTTGTCTCGATATGTCTGTCTTCACAAGTTTATCCCTGAGGTTGCTCGACCTCCTGTAGGACATCAAAGGAGGGCTAGCAAACTCAGGGATATCTGGAAAACTGTCTTGTAAAATTTTCCAATGTCGATTGATAGTTTTGGCAATCTGGCTGGAGTGTGATCCAAATGTGGTCACACATGCGACTCTAGAATTGGATGTCTGATTCCTGGATCTATAAATAAGATCCTGTCGTTTCATGTCCATCACTTTTTTCTTACTTTCTCTCAATAATCGTGGGGGGTAGCCCCGTTGTAAAAAATTTTTTGTCATATGATCTAATGCTGCTTCTGTTTCGTCCTCTCGCTCAATGATGCGTCGTGCCCGCAACATTTGACTTGTTGGCAAAGCACGCACCATGGAGCGAGGATGATTGCTTTTGTAATGTAATGTAGAGTTGGTATCAGTAGGTTTAACATATAAATTTGTAATGAGTTTGTGGTCTTGTATAGATACCAATGTATCCAAAAAATTAACAGAATTACGTGAGTGTGTTAAAGTAAATTTAATGTGCTCATTAATGGAATTCAAAAAGTGATGAAAAGAAAACAAAGAATCCTCAGTACCCTTCCAGACCAGGAAGACGTCGTCTATGTACCTCCACCACCCCAACAAGTTGTCGGAGTGGTGGGACACATAGACGAGGTCCTCCTCCAGCACCGCCATGTACACGTTGGCATACGTAGGTGCCACGTTCGTGCCCATGGCGGTGCCGGTGGTCTGGAGGTAGAAGGTGTCGTTAAACATAAAGTAATTATTACATAAGATGGTGTACAGTAACTCAATAATAAACTCAACTTGTGCTGGTGAATAATCTGATGCTATCATGGACCTGACAGCCCGTACACCCCCATCATGTGGGATGGAGGTGTACAGGCTGACCACGTCCAAAGTGGCCACAAAAGCCCCCTCCGGGACATGTATATCTGCAATCTTACTAAGAAAGTCAGAAGTATCTCGAAGATATGATTTTGCCGACATGGCATATGGTCGCAAAACCTGATCTGCAAAAATTGAAAGGTTACTGGTAATGGAGCCCCGCCCGGACACAATGGGTCGTCCAGGGGGGTTCTCTAGAGACTTGTGTATTTTGGGTAAGAGATATAGCATAGGTATGACAGGATGTTCTATATACAAAAAGTTATATAATGTTTTATCAATCAGCCGTTGTTCCAAAGCATGGTCCAGCATAATCTTGACACCGGCAGAAATGCGTTTAGTAGGGTCACAGGTTAAATTTTGATAAGTATTGGTATCATTTAATTGACGATTGGCTTCCTCAATGTATTTACTCCGGTCCATAACCACAATGGCTCCGCCTTTGTCAGCAGGCTTCATCACCAAATTGTGGTTATGGACTAGTTCATTGAGGGCATGTATTTCAGCATTTGTTAAATTAGTACTAGAAAAATTTGTCTGAGTAGTTTTAAATTGTTCAATATCACGTCTAACAAATTGGCAATATGTTTCAAAACTGCAGGAGTCTATAGAAGGCTGGAACCGGCTTGGTATACATAAATCAAAATCCGAAAAGTTAAAACAGTCGGATTGCAGTGCATTCGAGGGTATAAATATGCTATCTCTAACTGGGTGTTCAAAAAACCAAATTTTTAACTTAATCTTTCTAAAGAATTGCAATAAATCAAGTTCCAATTGGAACCAGTCAGTTTGACTCGTTGGACAATAATTAAGGCCCTTAGCAAGTAATGTCAGTTGGTCAGATGTTAATACAGTAGAGGATATATTTACCGTTAAAGGTGGTTCTATTTTTTCTTGAATGGCAATTTGGCTTGAATTGCCTTGGAATTCCTCTGCGCGCGGGTTTTGACGGGACCGTCTATGTCTGCGGCCTCCCCGCCTGGTGGATTTCTTTCTGTAGATTGACTTATTCCTAAAAAATTAGGGTTAGTATTATCAGCAGAGTTAGCATTAGAAATAGCATTATCAAAGTCCATATTAGAGTCCTTATTTTTGCGAAATCGTTTCTGGGACGAATTTTCCCCCCACATATATATACGTCCGGTTGTGTAATCGGAATTGTCACGTTGCCATTTATGGCGTTTGGTAGTTTCTTGGTCCACTTTAAATTTTTGGAGAAATTGTTCCTGTTTGTCCACAATCTTTGAAAAATCTTCTTCCGTACAGATTGAATGAAGGGAGGTCACAATTGTAGCAATCCTGGCTTGGGTATCTTGTGCATCTTTCTGAAGGAATTCCATATTAAGTACCATCAAATCAAATGAATATTTGTTAGAAATAAGTTCAAATTTAGATCTGTATTCCAGATCTTGGGAATAGGCATTATCTCGAGGTTGGTAGCGGAGGCCACGGGGAATACGTTGGGATCGGAAGTATTCACATAATGTAGTGAGATGTAGATTCAATGCAGTCAATCGCTTGGTCTCATTAGTATACTGCCTTTGTAAGTCCACCAAGGAAGGCGTACGTAGAAATGCAGCATCTTTACTGATGTTACCTAGAATTCTGTCGATGTCCCCAGCTGAGTAGGAAAAGGTATTAGCAGGAATCACTGTAGTAGTCTCAGATGATGAAGGATCCATAATCAGGGGTGCACGCTCCAGCGACCAACTTGAGTACAGCACAGGAGAATTAGAGCAGCACGTCCCACAATGTTATGATAGCGGTGCAAGCAGCGAGTGGAGCCCCGGTCAAGGCAATTCAGACATCAAAGAAGGATGCCGCAGCACACGGAAGGTTCAAAAGTGTAAACAGTGGTTTATTCCATGATAATACAAGTTAGCAACGTTTCTGCTGCCAGTGCAGCCTTTGTCAAGCAACAAAATGGTGACCAGACAAGATATTTATATGCAAATGAACAAACAAATCAATCAAATCAATTAATGTGGATACAGTGTAAAAAATACATTTACGATATAGGGTAATTAAAACCACTATAATATACATGTTGTACAAGTGCTCTGCAGTGATTTAAAATCGATATACATAAGCAAGGGCTGCAAGTAAAGTTATAAACAATATAACATTATAAATAGTCTTAACAAGATTACATGTGTACCTAATGATTAGGAACGGGGGCTGAATGGTCACGTGATCCCGACTCGTCTCCATGTAAACCGCCGTTGCTGTAGGTAACAGCGGAGCTATGATGTGTGTAATCGCAGGACGCCAGGAGTGGCCGCGCGGCCCCACTGTGTCAGCTGACCAGGGTGTCACGTGACCGCTCCTAAGTCCGGGCATGCGCATTAAAAAAAAAATGATCGTTGTACTGCCATGGTGGTTAAGGGAAAGGAAGAAGAATCTAATCTATCTAATTGAAATCTCTCAGGGCAAAAGAGAGATAGGGAGAGAGAATATCCTATGTGTGTATATAGTGAATAAAAATAAGTTTATAGGCATTATAAGTGTATAGATGTTAAAAATATGTGAAAAGTGGATAAAAATAAAAATGTGTAGACATTAATACCCTGAGTATTTCCTCGGAAGGAAGGGTATATGTAAAGAAAGAGATGAGCAGAAAATAAGTACCTATAGAGTGATATGCAAAGATAGAAAAGTAAATTTAAAATAAAAATAAACTAAATAAATAAAATAAAAAATAAAAAATGAAAAATAATAAAAATAATAAAATGATAATAGTAATAATGAAAATAAAATAAAGATACAGAAAAAATAAACAAAGAATAGATAAATAAATATGGATATAAAGAGTATTAAAATAAAATAAAAAAATAAGAAGAGTAACGATTAAAAAAATATAAATATAAATGAAGATGATTTTAGTTGTAATCTGACCCGGCTCCACATATGATTACCACGCACATCGGGCTATAAAGGCCCAACACCTCAGTTGCCCGTGCTCACCCCAATATTATGGGGGAGTCACTCTGGGACACCCAACGGCGTCAACCGTAAGTTTAGGTTCCCAGTATCAGGCCTATGGAGGTGGGAATCCACCAAGGGCAGCCCCGCATTCGTTTACTCACACACTGAGCACGGGTATATTAATGATTACTATTATCTGTAGTAAGTATGGAATGCTCCATATATATGGATTTATTACTAGCATAAATAAAAAATAATAAATAAAAGAAATAATAATACGTAAAAATAGTAATAATAATAGAAATAACAAAATAAATATAAGAATAAAGCTGACACAGTGGGGCCGCGCGGCCACTCCTGGCGTCCTGCGATTACACACATCATAGCTCCGCTGTTACCTACAGCAACGGCGGTTTACATGGAGACGAGTCTGGATCACGTGACCATTCAGCCCCCGTTCCTAATCATTAGGTACACATGTAATCTTGTTAAGACTATTTATAATGTTATATTGTTTATAACTTTACTTGCAGCCCTTGCTTATGTATATCGATTTTAAATCACTGCAGAGCACTTGTACAACATGTATATTATAGTGGTTTTAATTACCCTATATCGTAAATGTATTTTTTACACTGTATCCACATTAATTGATTTGATTGATTTGTTTGTTCATTTGCATATAAATATCTTGTCTGGTCACCATTTTGTTGCTTGACAAAGGCTGCACTGGCAGCAGAAACGTTGCTAACTTGTATTATCATGGAATAAACCACTGTTTACACTTTTGAACCTTCCGTGTGCTGCGGCATCCTTCTTTGATGTCTGAATTGCCTTGACCGGGGCTCCACTCGCTGCTTGCACCGCTATCATAACATTGTGGGACGTGCTGCTCTAATTCTCCTGTGCTGTACTCAAGTTGGTCGCTGGAGCGTGCACCCCTGATTATGGATCCTTCATCATCTGAGACTACTACAGTGATTCCTGCTAATACCTTTTCCTACTCAGCTGGGGACATCGACAGAATTCTAGGTAACATCAGTAAAGATGCTGCATTTCTACGTACGCCTTCCTTGGTGGACTTACAAAGGCAGTATACTAATGAGACCAAGCGATTGACTGCATTGAATCTACATCTCACTACATTATGTGAATACTTCCGATCCCAACGTATTCCCCGTGGCCTCCGCTACCAACCTCGAGATAATGCCTATTCCCAAGATCTGGAATACAGATCTAAATTTGAACTTATTTCTAACAAATATTCATTTGATTTGATGGTACTTAATATGGAATTCCTTCAGAAAGATGCACAAGATACCCAAGCCAGGATTGCTACAATTGTGACCTCCCTTCATTCAATCTGTACGGAAGAAGATTTTTCAAAGATTGTGGACAAACAGGAACAATTTCTCCAAAAATTTAAAGTGGACCAAGAAACTACCAAACGCCATAAATGGCAACGTGACAATTCCGATTACACAACCGGACGTATATATATGTGGGGGGAAAATTCGTCCCAGAAACGATTTCGCAAAAATAAGGACTCTAATATGGACTTTGATAATGCTATTTCTAATGCTAACTCTGCTGATAATACTAACCCTAATTTTTTAGGAATAAGTCAATCTACAGAAAGAAATCCACCAGGCGGGGAGGCCGCAGACATAGACGGTCCCGTCAAAACCCGCGCGCAGAGGAATTCCAAGGCAATTCAAGCCAAATTGCCATTCAAGAAAAAATAGAACCACCTTTAACGGTAAATATATCCTCTACTGTATTAACATCTGACCAACTGACATTACTTGCTAAGGGCCTTAATTATTGTCCAACGAGTCAAACTGACTGGTTCCAATTGGAACTTGATTTATTGCAATTCTTTAGAAAGATTAAGTTAAAAATTTGGTTTTTTGAACACCCAGTTAGAGATAGCATATTTATACCCTCGAATGCACTGCAATCCGACTGTTTTAACTTTTCGGATTTTGATTTATGTATACCAAGCCGGTTCCAGCCTTCTATAGACTCCTGCAGTTTTGAAACATATTGCCAATTTGTTAGACGTGATATTGAACAATTTAAAACTACTCAGACAAATTTTTCTAGTACTAATTTAACAAATGCTGAAATACATGCCCTCAATGAACTAGTCCATAACCACAATTTGGTGATGAAGCCTGCTGACAAAGGCGGAGCCATTGTGGTTATGGACCGGAGTAAATACATTGAGGAAGCCAATCGTCAATTAAATGATACCAATACTTATCAAAATTTAACCTGTGACCCTACTAAACGCATTTCTGCCGGTGTCAAGATTATGCTGGACCATGCTTTGGAACAACGGCTGATTGATAAAACATTATATAACTTTTTGTATATAGAACATCCTGTCATACCTATGCTATATCTCTTACCCAAAATACACAAGTCTCTAGAGAACCCCCCTGGACGACCCATTGTGTCCGGGCGGGGCTCCATTACCAGTAACCTTTCAATTTTTGCAGATCAGGTTTTGCGACCATATGCCATGTCGGCAAAATCATATCTTCGAGATACTTCTGACTTTCTTAGTAAGATTGCAGATATACATGTCCCGGAGGGGGCTTTTGTGGCCACTTTGGACGTGGTCAGCCTGTACACCTCCATCCCACATGATGGGGGTGTACGGGCTGTCAGGTCCATGATAGCATCAGATTATTCACCAGCACAAGTTGAGTTTATTATTGAGTTACTGTACACCATCTTATGTAATAATTACTTTATGTTTAACGACACCTTCTACCTCCAGACCACCGGCACCGCCATGGGCACGAACGTGGCACCTACGTATGCCAACGTGTACATGGCGGTGCTGGAGGAGGACCTCGTCTATGTGTCCCACCACTCCGACAACTTGTTGGGGTGGTGGAGGTACATAGACGACGTCTTCCTGGTCTGGAAGGGTACTGAGGATTCTTTGTTTTCTTTTCATCACTTTTTGAATTCCATTAATGAGCACATTAAATTTACTTTAACACACTCACGTAATTCTGTTAATTTTTTGGATACATTGGTATCTATACAAGACCACAAACTCATTACAAATTTATATGTTAAACCTACTGATACCAACTCTACATTACATTACAAAAGCAATCATCCTCGCTCCATGGTGCGTGCTTTGCCAACAAGTCAAATGTTGCGGGCACGACGCATCATTGAGCGAGAGGACGAAACAGAAGCAGCATTAGATCATATGACAAAAATTTTTTTACAACGGGGCTACCCCCCACGATTATTGAGAGAAAGTAAGAAAAAAGTGATGGACATGAAACGACAGGATCTTATTTATAGATCCAGGAATCAGACATCCAATTCTAGAGTCGCATGTGTGACCACATTTGGATCACACTCCAGCCAGATTGCCAAAACTATCAATCGACATTGGAAAATTTTACAAGACAGTTTTCCAGATATCCCTGAGTTTGCTAGCCCTCCTTTGATGTCCTACAGGAGGTCGAGCAACCTCAGGGATAAACTTGTGAAGACAGACATATCGAGACAACCCTCTACACAACGATATTTAACAGTACAGAATAAAGGATCTTATCCTTGTTGCCAATGCATTAACTGTCCACAGATGTTGAAGGGACCCAAGTTTGTACACCCGCATAGTGGTAAGGTCTATCACTTAAAACATTATCTAACATGTACCTCTTCATATGTCATTTATATTTTGGTGTGCCCATGTGGTCTCATCTATGTTGGTGAGACCACATGGGATTTTAAAACTCGCATCAATCATCACCGATATACCGTGCGCAAAAAACGCTTAGACTTACCGGTGTCTAAACATTGCACAGAAAAAGGCCACTCGGAATGGGATCTCAAGTTTGTTCTTGTGGATCATATCCCCCCACTGAAGAGGGGGGGTGACCGCATTAACAAACTGAGAAAACTGGAACTCAAATGGATTTTTGAGACACAGGCACTTCGGCCTAAAGGACTTAATGCTGACTTTAGCATTACACCCCAAATTTATAATGCATAATTACGATGATAGAATATCTCGATGTAACCACTGAGTAGGAAAGGTGACCTTTATGTATGTAATAATCATATCTACTATGACATTATTTTATTTCTAATTGCCTTTTATTATATCTTTTTTTACAGATATACGTGGGCAGAGGGTGGTCATCAGTATCCCTGCTTGTCAGCTGCCGCCTCTCTGAATAAACTGTACAATAACTTGATTGGTGACTAGTCCTGCCATGGTGAAGTAACAATTGGAGCACATTTAATTTAGTCTACACATTTTTCTTTTTTCCTTATTCTTTCTTACGTTCATACACTTATTATGTTCTTAGTTTATTTCTTTTTCATCCTTTCCATTTTCTATTTTTTATTACTCTATTACCTTATTTTTATTTTTATTCTTTTATTATTATTTTCATTTTTGTATTTATTCTCTTTATTCTTATATTTATTTTGTTATTTCTATTATTATTACTATTTTTACGTATTATTATTTCTTTTATTTATTATTTTTTATTTATGCTAGTAATAAATCCATATATATGGAGCATTCCATACTTACTACAGATAATAGTAATCATTAATATACCCGTGCTCAGTGTGTGAGTAAACGAATGCGGGGCTGCCCTTGGTGGATTCCCACCTCCATAGGCCTGATACTGGGAACCTAAACTTACGGTTGACGCCGTTGGGTGTCCCAGAGTGACTCCCCCATAATATTGGGGTGAGCACGGGCAACTGAGGTGTTGGGCCTTTATAGCCCGATGTGCGTGGTAATCATATGTGGAGCCGGGTCAGATTACAACTAAAATCATCTTCATTTATATTTATATTTTTTTAATCGTTACTCTTCTTATTTTTTTATTTTATTTTAATACTCTTTATATCCATATTTATTTATCTATTCTTTGTTTATTTTTTCTGTATCTTTATTTTATTTTCATTATTACTATTATCATTTTATTATTTTTATTATTTTTCATTTTTTATTTTTTATTTTATTTATTTAGTTTATTTTTATTTTAAATTTACTTTTCTATCTTTGCATATCACTCTATAGGTACTTATTTTCTGCTCATCTCTTTCTTTACATATACCCTTCCTTCCGAGGAAATACTCAGGGTATTAATGTCTACACATTTTTATTTTTATCCACTTTTCACATATTTTTAATATCTATACACTTATAATGCCTATAAACTTATTTTTATTCACTATATACACACATAGGATATTCTCTCTCCCTATCTCTTTTTTGCCCTGAGAGATTTCAATTAGATAGATTAGATTCTTCTTCCTTTCCCTTAACCACCATGGCAGTACAACGATCATTTTTTTTTTAATGCGCATGCCCGGACTTAGGAGCGGTCACGTGACACCCTGGTCAGCTGACACAGTGGGGCCGCGCGGCCACTCCTGGCGTCCTGCGATTACACACATCATAGCTCCGCTGTTACCTACAGCAACGGCGGTTTACATGGAGACGAGTCGGGATCACGTGACCATTCAGCCCCCGTTCCTAATCATTAGGTACACATGTAATCTTGTTAAGACTATTTATAATGTTATATTGTTTATAACTTTACTTGCAGCCCTTGCTTATGTATATCGATTTTAAATCACTGCAGAGCACTTGTACAACATGTATATTATAGTGGTTTTAATTACCCTATATCGTAAATGTATTTTTTACACTGTATCCACATTAATTGATTTGATTGATTTGTTTGTTCATTTGCATATAAATATCTTGTCTGGTCACCATTTTGTTGCTTGACAAAGGCTGCACTGGCAGCAGAAACGTTGCTAACTTGTATTATCATGGAATAAACCACTGTTTACACTTTTGAACCTTCCGTGTGCTGCGGCATCCTTCTTTGATGTCTGAATTGCCTTGACCGGGGCTCCACTCGCTGCTTGCACCGCTATCATAACATTGTGGGACGTGCTGCTCTAATTCTCCTGTGCTAGATAGATAGATAGATAGATAGATAGATAGATCAACAGAAGAATGCAGCAGCACAAAGATATAGTTGAAACATGAATATGCAGTTAAAACATGGAGAGCTATACAGCTATGGTGTAATAGATGCAAATGTGAAACTATGAAATAGTGAGGCACTTAGCTCGCAAATTTGTCTCCGCCGGCGGTCAAATAGCTTGGACCGTTCCACCGCGATAAGGTGGCGGAGACAAAAAGTGCTGGCTGACTTATTCTTTGTCTATATATATATATATATATATATATAATATAATTAATTTTTCCCCAGTACATTTTATGTTAAAATGAAGGATAAAAAAAAAAAAAAAAAAAGTCATTAAGAAAGTCATTAAAAAGTACAATTATTCTGACAGAAAAATGCATATGGCTCTGCAAAAATAAATAGTTATTGTTCTTTTTTTTTCTTTTTTTGAAAAACATAAATGCAAAAGTGAAAACAGACTGAGGTTAAAAAGAATATTCTGCTGGAACATAGAAAGTGAAAAAATGTATTGATCACTAAAGATAAAATGAGCTATAATATATAAGGGGTTAAAATTCACTTGAGGCACCTGAAATATGTGCCAACTATACAGTATTTACTTTAGACCTAAAATCAAAATCTGCAATGATAAAATGGCATTTTCCACTATGAGGGTACATTCCAGGCTCAAGTCCTGAAGGAATGGAATGCATGGGAACTGAGTTCCTGCACTTTTTTCAAAGCAGTGACACCATTTTCATTAGCAGGAGCCCAGCAGGACCCGCCCTTGAGTGGAAATCTTGGATGAGTTCACTCACTTCTTTTTTACCAGGACTTGACCCCTGGGTACATTATTACATACAGGATCTGCTGCATATTTTCTGCAGCAGATTTTCCTACCCATTGGAGTTAATGGGTAGCAAAATCAGCTGCACAAAACATGCAGCAGATCTTGTACGTGTGAATGTACCCTTATTGTGACTGTTAGGATGGTTAATAACCACTAAACTTGCGTCATGAATTGGGAATTCTAGTCAGGAAATAAAGACAATTATTAGTAGATATCATAGTATCAGTTCATGGCAACTGTGACTAAGAGGAACCTGACTCATCACGAGAGGGCAGTTCATTTAATTTTATGAGGAAATGTTTGGAGTTTGTTGCAGTGAGCTTAAAGGGGTACTCCGGTGCTTAAACATCTTATCCCCTATCCAAAGGATAGGGGATAAGATGCCTGATCGCGGGAGTCCCACCGCTGGGGACCCCCGTGATCATGCATGCGGCACCCCGTTTGTAATCAGTGCCCGGAGCGTGTTCGCTCCGTGTCTGATTATGGTCGACCGCAGGTCGGGCGGCGTGTGACGTCACGCCTCCGCCCCCATGTGACGTCACGCTCCGCCCCTCAATGCAAGCCTACGGGAGGGGGCGTGATAGCTTTCAGGCCCCCTCCCGTCGGCTTGCATTGAGGGGCGGAGCGTGACAGCAAAGGGGGGCGGAGGCGTGACGTCACACGCCGCCGGCCCTGCGGTCGCCGGTAATCAGTCCCGGAGCGAACACGCTCCGGGCACTAATTACAAACGGGGTGCCACGTGCATGATCCCGGGCGTCCCCAGCTGCGGGACTCCCGCGATCAGGCATCTTAACCCCTACCCTTTGGATAGGGGATAAGATGTTTAAGCACCGGAGAACCCATTTAATGCAGAACTCGGCACAGTGAGGGTTTATTAATTTGGCAGAATTTCCGCTTGCAGAATTTGGCCTCAAATTAACCTTTTAAGGATGCAGGGCTTACCTGTACGCCCTCCCTCAGTCCCGGTCTATAACGTGGGGTCACACCGTGACCCCGAGTCATAGCGGATTGCTCCCAGCAGCCAATGAAAGCCGAGACCCTGGGCTAATAGCATGCGGCACCATTTGTTGTGTCGCGCACTATTAACCCTTTAGAAGTGGCATTCAAAGTTGAGGGGGCTATAACACTGCAAAAAGAAAGGATGAAAAAAAAGTTAATAAAGATCATGTATCCCCTTCCCTAATAAAAGTAGGAATCACCCCCGTTTTCCTATAAAAAAAAAAAATAGTGTCAATAAAAATAAACATATGTGGTATCACCGCGTGTGGAAATGTCAGAACTATAAAAATATATTGTTAATTAAACCGCATGATCAATGGCGTACGTGCAAAAAAATCCACAGTACTAAATAGTGTATTTTGTGGTCACTTTTTATATCATGAAAAAAATGAATAAAAAGCGATCAAAAAGTCCAATCAATACAATCATGGTATCGTTAAAATCTTCACGGTGCAAAAAATTATCCCTCATACTGCCCCGTACGAGGAAAAATAAAAAAGTTATAGGGGTCAAAAGATGACAATTTTAAACATATTCATTTTCGTGCATCTAGTTATGATTTTTTCAAAAGTGCAACAAAATCAAACCTATATTTAAGTAAGGTATCATTTTAATCCTATGGACCTACAGAATAAAGAAAAGGTATAATTTTTACGAAAAATTCACTATGTAGAAACAAAAGCCCCCAAAAATTACAAAATAGAATTTTTTCTTCAATTTGTCGCACAATGATTTTTTTCCCCTTTCGCCTAGGATTTTTTGATAAAATGAATAATTTCACTGCAAAGTAGAATTGGTGGCACAAAACATAAGCCATAATATGGAATTTTAGATAAAAAATTTAAAGGGTTATGATGTAAGGAGGAAAAAACCTGAGTCCTTAAGGGGTTAAAGTCCATAGACTTCTATGGGATTCTGCACTCCCATTCACGCTTCTGAATTTCCGCTGAATTTCCGCTAGGGCTTTAATCCCTTAAGGATGAAGCCCATTTGGGCCTTAAGGACGCAGACAATTTTATTTTTACGTTTTCGTTTTTTCCTCCTCGCCTTCAAAAAATCATATCTCTTTTATATTTTCATCCACAGACTAGTTTAAGGGCTTGTTTTTTGCGTAACCTGTTGTTTGTTGTAATGCCATCACTCACTTTAGCATAAAATGTATTGCGCAACCCAAAAAATACTATTTGTTTGGGGAAATTAAAAAGAAAACCGCAATTTTGCAAGTTTTGGAAGGCTTCGTTTTCACGCCATACAATTTACGGTAAAAATGACATGTGTTCTTTATTCTTTGGGTCAATACGATTAAAATGATACCCATGAAAATTTACTTTTCTATTACTGTTGCGCCATTTTGAAGACCTATAACTTTTTCATTTTTCCGTATAAGCGGCAATATGAGGGTTCATTTTTTGCGCTGTGATCTGTACTTTTTATTGATACCATATTTGCTTATATACACTTTTAATACTTCTTTAATTAATTTTTTTAAATAAAATGTTATAAAAAAGCATCTATTTTGGACTTTTTTTTTATGTTCACGCCGTTCACCGTACAGTATCATTAACATTTTATTTTAATAGTTGGGATATTTACACACACGGCAATACCAAATATTTTTTTCACACTTTTTTGAGGTGAAATAGGGAAAATGGGACAATTTACGTTTTTATTGGGGGAGGGGGGTTTTCAAATTTTTTTTCCTTTTATGTTTTCCTTTTATTTTATTTTAACACTTTAATAGTCCCCATAGGGGACTATTTACAGCAATCATTCGATTGCTAATACTGTTCAGTGCTATGTATAGGGCATAGCACTGATCAGCATTATCGGTCATCTTCTGCTCTGGTCTACTCGATCGCAGACCAGAGCAGAAGACCCCGTGAGACGGCCGGAGCAAGGTGAGGGGACCTCCGGCCGCCATGCTGGAAGATCGGACCGCCGCGGCAGCGCTGCGGGCTATCCAATCATCCATTCAAAGTACCACGATGCTTCAGATGCCGTGATCTGTATTGATCACAGCATCTGAGGGGTTAATGGTGGACATCCGCGCAATCACGGATGTCCGCCATTACGGGCTGGTCCCTGGCTGCTATCAGCAGCCGGGACCTGCCGCGCATGAAGCGAGCATCGCTCCATTGCTTGCGGTTATGCATAGGACGTAAGTACCACCTCGCCAGGACGTACATTTACGTCCTTCGTTGTTAAGGGGTTAATTTAAAGCATAATTCCGCAAGTGAGAATTCAGAAGTGTGAATGGGAGTGCGGAATCTCATAGAAGTCTTTGGGCTTTCATTTTAAGCCTCATTCCACAAGCGGAAATTCAGAAGTGTGAATAGACCCTTACTTCTCTTAAGGTTGTGAGATCAGTCATGTTTAACTTAAGAGCCTACATGTGCATAACACGATTTACAGTGACGTGTAAACACTGTTAATGTCTGAGATCATAAGATTGTAATTTTATTAAATATACATTTAGTTCAGTTTGCCACATTTATAAACTGTTGTCTTTAACAAAAGAGAACATTGTATTTTTAATATGTGTATTCACGGAATCAGAAGAATATTCTGTCAGAAACATAAAAGATAACAAAAGCCTTCCAGGGATGAACAGACATTAAATGTAGCAATTAACTGGTCAAATTTTCTAGTATCTATATGGCCAAGTTCACACACAGTAGGCTTTTGGGCTTTTGGTTAGCCAGGGTTACTATTGCTTTTGTGTCACATCTCTCATCAAGGCTGTCACGATGCCGGCTGGCAGGTAGTGGACCCTCTGTGCCAGAGAGGGATTGGCGTGGACCGTGCTAGTGGACCGGTTCTAAGCCACTACTGGTTTTCACCAGAGCCCGCCGCAAAGCGGGATGGTCTTGCTGCGGCGGTAGTGACCAGGTCGTATCCACTAGCAACGGCTCACCTCTCTGGCTGCTGAAGATAGGCGCGGTACAAGGGAGTAGGCAGAAGCAAGGTCGGACGTAGCAGAAGGTCGGGGCAGGCAGCAAGGATCGTAGTCAGGGGCAACGGCAGAAGGTCTGGAAACACTGGCAAGGGACACACAAGGAACGCTTTCACTGGCACTAAGGCAACAAGATCCGGCAAGGGAGTGCAAGGGAAGTGAGGTAATATAGGGAGTGCACAGGTGATAACTCTAATTGGAACCACTGCGCCAATCAGCGGCGCAGTGGCCCTTTAAATCGCAGAGACCCGGCGCGCGCGCGCCCTAGGGAGCGGGGCCGCGCGCGCCGGGACAGAACAGACGGGGAGCGAGTCAGGTAGGAGAGCCGGGGTGCGCATCGCGAGCGGGCGCTACCCGCATCGCGAATCGCATCCCGGCTAGCAGCAGGATCGCAGCGCCCCGGGTCAGAGGACGTGACCGGGGCGCTGCAGCGGAGGAGGTGAAGCGAGCGCTCCGGGGAGGAGCGGGAACCCGGAGCGCTCGGCGTAACAGTACCCCCCCCCTTGGGTCTCCCCCTCTTCTTGGAGCCTGAGAACCTGAGGAGCAGACTTTTGTCAAGGATGTTGTCCTCAGGTTCCCAGGATCTCTCTTCAGGACCACAACCCTCCCAGTCTACTAAAAAAAAATTTTTTCCTCTGACCTTTTTGGCAGCCAAAATCTCCTTGACCGAGAAGACGTCCGAGGAGCCGGAAACAGGAGTGGGAGGAACAGATTTGGGAGAAAAACGGTTGAGGATGAGTGGTTTGAGAAGAGAGACGTGAAAGGCATTAGGGATACGAAGAGAAGGAGGAAGAAGAAGTTTATAAGAGACAGGATTAATTTGACACAGAATTTTGAAAGGACCAAGATAGCGTGGTCCCAACTTGTAGCTAGGGACACGGAAGCGGACATATTTAGCGGAGAGCCATACCTTGTCTCCAGGGGAAAAAACGGGGGGAGCTCTTCTTTTCTTATCCGCGAACCTCTTCATGCGTGAAGAAGCCTGTAAGAGAGAATTTTGGGTCTCTCTCCATATAATGGAAAGGTCACGAGAAATTTCATCCACAGCGGGCAGACCAGAGGGCAAGGGGGTAGGGAGGGGGGGAAGAGGGTGACGGCCGTACACCACGAAAAATGGGGATTTGGAGGAAGATTCAGAGACCCTGAAGTTATACGAGAATTCGGCCCATGGAAGGAGATCTGCCCAGTCATCCTGGCGGGAGGAAACAAAATGTCGCAAATAATCACCCAGGATCTGGTTAATTCTTTCTACTTGTCCATTGGACTGGGGATGATATGCAGAGGAAAAATTTAATTTAATCTTGAGTTGTTTACAGAGAGCTCTCCAGAATTTAGACACGAATTGGACCCCTCTATCCGAGACAATCTGCGTAGGCAACCCGTGAAGACGAAAAATGTGTACAAAAAATTGTTTAGCCAACTGAGGCGCAGAAGGAAGACCAGGAAGAGGAATGAAATGTGCCATTTTGGAGAATCGATCAACGACCACCCAAATAACGGTGTTGCCACGGGAAGGGGGTAAATCAGTAATAAAATCCATACCAATCAGAGACCAAGGCTGTTCGGGGACAGGCAGAGGATGAAGAAAACCAGCGGGCTTCTGGCGAGGAGTCTTATCCCGGGCACAGATAGTGCAGGCTCGCACAAAGTCCCCAACATCCGTCTCCAGAGTTGGCCACCAATAGAAGCGGGAGATGAGTTGCACAGATTTCTTGATGCCCGCATGACCTGCGAGATGGGAGGAGTGACCCCATTTGAGGATTCCGAGGCGTTGGCGTGGAGAAACAAAGGTCTTTCCTGGAGGAGTCTGTCTGATGGAGGCAGGAGAAGTGGAGATCAGGCAGTCAGGTGGAATGATGTGTTGCGGAGGGAGATCAACTTCTGAGGCATCCGAGGAACGAGAGAGAGCATCGGCTCTAATGTTCTTATCGGCAGGACGAAAGTGAATCTCAAAATTAAATCGGGCAAAGAACAGAGACCACCGGGCCTGGCGAGGATTCAGCCGTTGGGCCGACTGGAGGTAGGAGAGGTTCTTGTGGTCGGTGTAGATAATAACAGGAAATCTTGATCCCTCCAGCAGATGCCTCCATTCCTCAAGTGCTAATTTAATGGCTAGAAGTTCTCGATCCCCGATGGAGTAGTTCCTCTCCGCTGGAGAGAAGGTCCTAGAGAAAAAACCACAAGTGACAGCATGCCCGGAAGGATTTTTTTGTAGAAGAACAGCTCCAGCTCCTACTGAGGAGGCATCAACCTCCAATAGGAAGGGTTTGGAAGGGTCAGGTCTGGAGAGCACGGGAGCCGAAGAAAAGGCAGACTTGAGTTGTTTAAAGGAGTCTTCTGCTTGAGGAGGCCAGGACTTGGGATCAGCATTTTTCTTGGTTAAAGCCACGATAGGAGCCACAATGGTAGAAAAATGTGGAATAAATTGCCTGTAATAATTGGCGAACCCCAAAAAGCGTTGGATAGCACGGAGTCCGGAGGGGCGTGGCCAATTTAAGACGGCAGAGAGTTTGTCTGGATCCATCTGTAGTCCCTGGCCAGAGACCAAATATCCTAGAAAAGGAAGAGATTGGCATTCAAACAGACATTTCTCAATTTTGGCATAGAGTTGGTTGTCACGAAGTCTCTGAAGAACCATACGGACATGCCGGCGGTGTTCCTCTAGATTGGCAGAAAAAATTAGGATATCGTCCAGATATACCACAACACAGGAGTATAATAGATCACGAAAAATTTCATTGACAAAGTCTTGGAAGACGGCAGGGGCATTGCACAGTCCAAAGGGCATGACCAGATACTCAAAGTGTCCATCTCTGGTGTTAAATGCCGTTTTCCACTCGTCCCCCTCTCTGATGCGGATGAGGTTATAGGCGCCTCTTAAGTCCAATTTAGTGAAGATGTGGGCACCTTGGAGGCGATCAAAGAGTTCAGAGATGAGGGGTAAGGGGTAGCGGTTCTTAACCGTGATTTTATTAAGACCGCGGTAGTCAATGCAAGGACGTAGGGAGCCATCTTTTTTGGAGACAAAGAAAAATCCGGCTCCGGCAGGAGAGGAGGATTTACGGATAAAGCCCCTTTTTAGATTCTCCTGGACGTATTCGGACATGGCAAGAGTCTCTGGGGCAGAGAGAGGATAAATTCTGCCCCGGGGAGGAGTAGTACCCGGGAGGAGGTCGATAGGGCAATCATAAGGCCTGTGAGGAGGTAGAGTCTCAGCTTGTTTTTTGCAGAAAACATCCGCGAAGTCCATATAGGCCTTGGGGAGACCGGTTACTGGAGGAACCACAGAGTTACGGCAAGGGTTACTGGGAACCGGTTTTAGACAGTTCTTGGAACAAGAGGACCCCCAACTCTTGATCTCCCCAGTGGACCAATCCAGGGTTGGGGAATGAAGTTGAAGCCAGGGAAGTCCAAGGAGAATCTCCGAGGTGCAATTGGGGAGGACCAAAAGTTCAATCCTCTCATGATGAGATCCGATGCTCATAAGAAGGGGCTCCGTGCGGAAACGTATGGTACAGTCCAATCTTTCATTATTTACACAATTGATGTAGAGGGGTCTGGCGAGACTGGTCACTGGGATGTTGAACCTGTTGACGAGAGAGGCCAAAATAAAATTTCCTGCAGAACCAGAGTCCAAGAAGGCCACTGTAGAGAAGGAGAAGGCAGAAGCAGACATCCGCACAGGCACAGTAAGACGTGGAGAAGCAGAGTAGACATCAAGGACTGTCTCACCTTTGTGCGGAGTCAGCGTACGTCTTTCCAGGCGGGGAGGACGGATAGGACAATCCCTCAGGAAGTGTTCGGTACTAGCACAGTACAGGCAGAGGTTCTCCATACGGCGTCGTGTCCTCTCTTGAGGTGTCAGGCGAGACCGGTCGACCTGCATAGCCTCCACGGCGGGAGGCACAGGAACAGATTGCAGGGGACCAGAGGAGAGAGGAGCCGAGGAGACGAAACGCCTCG
This sequence comes from Hyla sarda, assembly GCF_029499605.1. Classification (NCBI taxonomy): domain Eukaryota; kingdom Metazoa; phylum Chordata; class Amphibia; order Anura; family Hylidae; genus Hyla; species Hyla sarda. The sequence goes on from NC_079189.1 coordinate 89,030,088, forward strand.
TGCGAACAGAGTCCATATCTTGGCGGAGTTCCTGACGCCTTTCAGAAAAACGCATGTCAATGCGAGTGGCTAGGTGAATAAGTTCATGTAGATTAGCAGGAATTTCTCGTGCGGCCAGAACATCTTTAATGTTGCTGGATAGGCCTTTTTTGAAGGTCGCGCAGAGGGCCTCATTATTCCAGGACAATTCTGAAGCAAGTGTACGGAATTGTACGGCATACTCGCCAACGGAAGAATTACCCTGGACCAGGTTCAACAGGGCAGTCTCAGCAGAAGAGGCTCGGGCAGGTTCCTCAAAGACACTTCGGATTTCCGAGAAGAAGGAGTGTACTGAGGCAGTGACGGGGTCATTGCGGTCCCAGAGCGGTGTGGCCCATGACAGGGCTTTTCCGGACAGAAGACTGACTACGAAAGCCACCTTAGACCTTTCAGTGGGAAACAGGTCCGACATCATCTCCAGATGCAGGGAACATTGGGAAAGGAAGCCACGGCAAAACTTAGAGTCCCCATCAAACTTATCCGGCAAGGATAAGCGTATCCCAGGAGCGGCCACTCGCTGCGGAGGAGGTGCAGGAGCTGGCGGAGGAGATGACTGCTGAAGCTGTGGTAGCAACTGTTGTAGCATAACGGTCAGTTGAGACAGCTGTTGGCCTTGTTGCGCAATCTGTTGTGACTGCTGGGCGACCACCGTGGTGAGGTCAGCGACAACTGGCAGAGGAACTTCAGCGGGATCCATGGCCGGATCTACTGTCACGATGCCGGCTGGCAGGTAGTGGACCCTCTGTGCCAGAGAGGGATTGGCGTGGACCGTGCTAGTGGACCGGTTCTAAGCCACTACTGGTTTTCACCAGAGCCCGCCGCAAAGCGGGATGGTCTTGCTGCGGCGGTAGTGACCAGGTCGTATCCACTAGCAACGGCTCACCTCTCTGGCTGCTGAAGATAGGCGCGGTACAAGGGAGTAGGCAGAAGCAAGGTCGGACGTAGCAGAAGGTCGGGGCAGGCAGCAAGGATCGTAGTCAGGGGCAACGGCAGAAGGTCTGGAAACACTGGCAAGGGACACACAAGGAACGCTTTCACTGGCACTAAGGCAACAAGATCCGGCAAGGGAGTGCAAGGGAAGTGAGGTAATATAGGGAGTGCACAGGTGATAACTCTAATTGGAACCACTGCGCCAATCAGCGGCGCAGTGGCCCTTTAAATCGCAGAGACCCGGCGCGCGCGCGCCCTAGGGAGCGGGGCCGCGCGCGCCGGGACAGAACAGACGGGGAGCGAGTCAGGTAGGAGAGCCGGGGTGCGCATCGCGAGCGGGCGCTACCCGCATCGCGAATCGCATCCCGGCTAGCAGCAGGATCGCAGCGCCCCGGGTCAGAGGACGTGACCGGGGCGCTGCAGCGGAGGAGGTGAAGCGAGCGCTCCGGGGAGGAGCGGGAACCCGGAGCGCTCGGCGTAACAAAGGCCCTTCTCCCCTGATTCCTTAGTTTGTGAGGCGAATGGCTCGAGGAAGATTCCTTATGGTTCCGAGCTTCTTTCTTTTAAGACTTAAAGGGGTTGTGCGCTGCCCTAATTTTCGGAGCTCCGCTCACAGCGTCCGGAAGTTCATTTCTCCGAACGCTGTGTGCGGGCTTCCGTGTTCGCGGGCGCCGGGCGTGACGTCACGCCCGGACCCTCGCCCGCCCCCTCGTAATGTCACACCCGCCGCCTCTACCAAAGTCTATGGGAAGGGTGCGTGACAGCGGTCGCGCCCCCTTCCCTTAGACTTTCATTGAGGGGGCGGGTGAGACGTCACGAGGGGATGGGCGAGACTTCGCGAGGGGCCGGGCGTGACGTCACGCCCGGCGGCTGCAAACACGGAAGCCTGCACACAGCGTTCGGAGTAATGAACTTCCGGACGCTGTGAGCGGAGCTCCAGAAGTCAGGGCAGCGCACAACCCCTTTAATGAAGCCACAGCAGCAGATATGTTTTGTACACAATGGTACAGCAGCAATTTTTCAATTGTTTATTAGGTTTAAAAATGAGTCTGATAAAGAGTTAAAACACTGCCACTGTGAAACGATTCGAATAAAAAGAAATCCACGTTTTGCACGTGCTGGGTCTTTGCACTTCTATTGGAGTGGACTGTGCGTATTTGTGTCAATTTTGTATACATACATATTTTAAAAAGACCTTGTACAATGATAATAATTAGTGATGAGCGAATCGAAGCCGATGAACCCAAATTCGTTAAGAATTTCATGAAATATTCGATTCGCAATGAATGTGAATATCGCCGCGATTCTATCAAGCGAATCGCTTCATTAAATTCCATTTTACAGCGTTCCCGGCTAAAGGAGACCTAAAATGGCAGATCCACATGTGAGTACATGGGGCAGGGGATTATGGGAGGGCGGGAAAATACGGCAGGAAGGGAGGTAGGCGGGATGACCCTGAATCACATGCGAGATGCAGCCTATCAGCATTCATTGACCTGTGTGATGTCACAGCCCTATATAATCGGCAGCCATCTTGCCTCTCTTCATTTCATCCATACACTCAGAGAGAGAAGACGGGCTGCGCGTCTGTGTGTGAATTGCTTATACCACTGGCAACTGTTAGTCCCATCAGCATTGTGGACAGACAGAAGTGCAGTGCTTTGGTGTTCAAACTGAGAAGGATCTTACAATATATAAACCTCCTATTCACGTTATTGAGCATTTCATCAGAGAGGGGCAGATAGCTTTTCATTGCCTCATACAGATCAAAAAGCTGCCCGAACTTTATGAACCATCTTATCACCTTATTTTTCAGCGCAATTCTGTGCTTTTTTTTGTTCCAGAAATCATCAGCTGCTTAGAATTGTGTGTAGACTGTATAAAAACCAGTGCACACCATTCTTAACACTCTGTGATAGAGTGCAATTTAGGGTTTAATCCCAGTTTTCTTTTTTTTTTGTGGTGCTGCACTGTTGTGTCCTGTTGCTGTTCACAAATATGTTTTTTCAGCAGACTGTAGTGCATTTGTCTGCCCTCATACGTGCATACCACATGCCTACATCTAAGCAGTCTGCTATTTTGTATCTGTAACAAGTCTAGATACAGGGAAAGTCCTGCCAAAAGTAATCACCTGCTGGTGTTTTACAAAAATACAGAATTTTTCTGTGTATTGTTGCGCATTTTTCTGCCCCCATCAGTACATACCGCATACGTACATTCAAGTAGTGTACCATTTTGTACCTGTTAATCTGTCAAGGGCCTACATACTGTGAAAGTCCAAGCAATAGTATGCACCGGCTGGTGTATTACAAAAATTACAGAATTTTTAGGCTCATTGTAGCGCATTTTTCTGTCCTCATCTGTGCATACCGCATACCTACATCCAAGTAGTGTACCATTTTGTACCTGTTAATCTGTCAAGGGCCTATATACTGTGAAAGTCCAAACAATAGTACTCACCGGCTTGTGTTTTACAAAAATACAGATTTTGTTCTGCGTATTGTTGCACATTTTTCTGCCCTCATCAGTGCATACCGCATACGTACATCCAAGTAGTGCACCATTTGGTACCTGTTAATCTGTCAAGGGCCTACATATTGTGAAAATCCAAACAATAGTACTCACCGGGTGGTGTTTTACAAAAATTGCTGAGTTTTTAGGCTCATTGTTGCGCATTTTTCTGCCCTCATCAGTGCATACCGCATACGTACATCCAAGTAGTGTATCATTTTATACCTGTTAATCTGTCAAGGGCCTACATACTGTGAAAGTCCAAACAATAGTACTCACCGGCTGGTGTTTTACAAAAATACAGAGTTTTTCTGAGTATTGTTCTGCATTTTTCTGCCCTCATCAGTGCATACCCCATACGTACATCCAAGTAGTGTACACTTTTTTACCTGTTCATCTGTCAAGGGCCTACATACTGTGAAAGTCCAAACAATAGTACTCACCAGCTGGTGTTTTACAAAAAATACAGAGTTTTTCTGCATATTTTTGCGCCTTTTTCTGCCCTCATCATTGCATACCGCATACGTACATCCAAGTAGTGTACCATTTTGTACCTGTTAATCTGTCAAGGGCCTACATACTGTGAAAGTCCAAACAATAGTCCTCACCGGCTGGTGTTTTACAAAAATACAGATTTTTTCTGCGTATTGTTGCGCATTTTTCAGCCCTCATCATTGCATACCGCATACGTACGTCTAATTGGTGTACCATTTTGTACCTGTTAATCTGTCAAGGGCCTACATACTGTGAAAGTCCAAACAATAGTACTCACTGGCTGGTGTTTTACAAAAATACAGAGCTTTTCTGCGTACTGTTGCACATTTTTATGCCCTCATCAGTGCATACCGCATACGTATGTCTAATTAGTGTACCAATTTGTACCTGTTAATCTGTCAAGGGCCTACATACTGTGAACAGATAACCAAAAGTAATCACCTGCTGCTGTGAAGTAGTGAAGCGTGTTGTAATACTCTCATATATGCACTAAGTATGTCAGGCAGAGAAGTGCCAGGATGTGCACAGAGGAGTGGCAGAGGCCTAAATACTTCAGGCAGAGTTGGTAGCAGACTAGGGGCGAGTGGCAGCAGGAGTCGCAGCGAGAGGCCTGAGCTCCGTTAGCAGCCAGAGGTTATTGACCGGCAACCCATCTGCCATCGTCGATTGGTTAACACGCTCATCCACTTCATCACATGTGACATCTGACACCCCTAGTCAACAGTTGGTGGGTTCCTCAGACACAACCCTCAGTTGGCATGGCCCGGGAGCAGTCCCTGCCCTCCCCATACTGAGGACGATCTATAAGAGGACAGTCAGCAGCTACTGTCCAGCCAAGAAGGGGAGGAGACATGTGCCGATTGCTCCGCTAGGCGGCCAAGTAGTGATGCGGAGAGTGACGTGGGAGGCGGTGTTGCCAGGGTTCAGGGTCCTGAAGCAGACACTGTTGGGGAACCTGAGGAGGACATCAGTGACATGCAGACACTTGTTGATTATGATGAAGCCGATCGCAATTGGGAGCCGGGTGCAGTAGGGGCTTCATCATCATCAGGAGAAGAAATTTGCAGGTGGCCCTTGAGGCAGCAGCTGAGCCAGCAAGGCGGTAGCACGGTTGGCAGTCAGCATGGTGGCAGGAGTGGAAATTCTGGAGCCAAATGTGCCCGGGGGAGACCACCTGCTTTGCAGCCTACCATTCCGGAAGGTAGTGGAACAGGGGTTCCTGGAGACGGCGCCAGTAGCAGTCAATTAGTGTGGACTGTAGGTGGGAAAATCAGATACTCGGCGGTGTGGCAGTTTTTCATCAGGCATCCAGAGGAGGTTCACGTAGCCACATGCAAAATATGTCGGCAGAAGGTGAAGCGTGGCCAGGGTCCCAATGTCGGCACCATGGCCCTGCATCAACACATGCTTTGCCATCATTAAGTGGCCTGGGAGTACCGTGGCTCTGATGTAGTGGTCAAGCCTGCTTCATCACCCAGTAGCAATCCGCTCCCTCCTTGATCCAGCCAATGTTCCACCATCTCAGCCGAAGGGAGCTGTGTGTCAAACCCTCCTTCTGTCGCTCCAGATGCTCCTGCTTCTCCCACTTTTAGTCAGCCATTCCGCCAACAATCCATCGGGGAAGCCATGTACAAGAGACAACAATATGCGCCCACTCATCCAACGGCACAGAAGTTCAATTTGCTCCTGTCTAAGTTGCTGGTGCTGCAGTCCCTCCCTTTTCAAGTGGTGGACTCTGCACCTTTTAGAGAATTGATGGCTTATGCCGAGCCGAGGTGGAGAGTCCCAAGCCGTCATTTCTTTGCGAATAAGGCAGTACCAGTTCTGCATAAGTTTGTTCAAGAGAAGGTGGGCCAGTCCTTGAGCCTGTCGGTGTGTTCAAATATTCACGGTAGCGCCGACGTGTGGAGCTGTAACTACGGACAGGGACAATACATGTCTTTTATGGACCACTGGGTAAATGTGGTTCCTGCACAGCCACAACAGCAACTTGGACAGGTCACACCGCTTCCTCCTCCACGCTCTCGCTCTCAGGCAGTTGGTCCTGTGACAGTGTGCGACTCCGCCTCCTCATCCTCCACTGTGTTCTCGGCCTCCACTGCACGTACAAATCTCGGTGGCCCTTCATCGTACCATGTGTGTAGGGCACGGCGGTGTCACGTGTTCTTCACATGGTTTGCCTTGGCGAACGGAGTCACACAGGGGTGGAACTGCTAAAATTAATTAGTCAAGAAATCCGAGTATGGCTTACTCCACGAAATCTGGAAATGGGAACCATGGTGACCGACAACGGGAAGAACATCGTGTCCGCGCTGCGACAAGGAAGTGTGAAACATGCGCCCTGCATGGCACACGTGTTGAATCTGGTTGTAAAGCACTTACTGAAGTCTTCACCCCATTTGCAAAACATCCTGACAATGGCAAGGAAACTGTGCATGCACTTCAGCCACTCGTACATCACAGAGCACACCCTCCTTGAGCTGCAGCTTCAGAACGGTATCTCACAACATAGTCTTATTTGAGACGTTGCCACACGTTGGAATTCCACCCTCCATATGTTGGACAGACTATACGAACAAAGAAAATCCATCACCGATTTCTTGATGATCCAAGCAGATAGGAGTGCTCCCCTGTGTAACTTCAATGTGAACCAGTGGCAGCTCATACGTGACCTCTGCCGTTTGCTGAGGCCCTTTGAGGAAGCCACATTATTTGTAATTCGCCTGGATTACGGCATGAACAATGTAATTCCACTCCTACATTTCCTACAACAAATGATTGAAACAATGGCTGGTCACGGCAATGTAGACATTGCGCCTACATCTCAAGGCTACATAAGCCCAGTGGGGGCTGAACTGGAGGAGGAGGATGAGGGGCAGAGTAGAGCACAGTTTAGGTTGGAGGAGATGGCCAGTGTTTCTAGTCATTGGACAGGAGAGGAGGAGCAGGAGCAGCCAGAGGAGCCAGAGGGTTATGAGGAAGGCGAGACAGAGGACACAGACAAACCGTGGCAGTATGCAGTGGAGATGGAGGCAGGTAGTCCCTCCGAGTCACTGGCGCAAAGGGTACGATGCATGCTGACTTGCTTGCGTAGTGACCCCCGAATTGTCAAAATTAGTCAGCGGGATGACTTCTGGCTCTCCACCTTATTGGACCCGTGCTACCGTCCCAGAATGGGGGCCTTTTTTATACCCACTGAGATGGAGGACAAACTGACCTACTACAGAGAGATCCTACATAGTCAGTTGACCAATGCCTATCGGTGACATCGCTGATGAGTAGCTTTCTTTACCCGCATAGTGAAGCAACTCAGCAGCAGCAGGTAGACATGGAGCAGGACCTGAACCAGCAGGTGGTGGCATACCTTGACATGGCCATGCCAACAAACATTGAAGATCCGCTGGACTTCTGGGCAGCCAAATTTGATTTATGACCGCAACTAGCAGAGTTTGCCCTGGAAAAGCTGTCCTGCCAGGCCAGTAGTGTGCCATCAGAGCGGGTGTTTATTGCACTGCCAGGGCCTTAGCCACCCCAAGGCGAACTCGTCTGTCCATGAAAAATGTGGAGAGACTGACCTTTGTGAAGATGAATCAGGGATGGATCAGCCAGGATTTCAATGCACCAATGCCATATGCCTCAGTGTAGATTGACCATGCTGCTACACCAACACTTCACAATTATGGTTATGGTTCCCTCTTGGGTTATCAATTAAGGTTATGAAACCCTCTTGGGTACTGCAAATGCCCGCTCCTGACTCACCCTGTGTCTTTCAGGAACTACTTGCCTCACTGATGGTTCTGGCCTTGTGCCTTTAATTTTTGGAAATTTAGCAGTGGCTAAATACATGCTTAATGCGAATTTCAACATTGATCTTCAAATTTAAGGGGTTATGAAACCCTCTTGGGTACTGCGAATGCCTGCTCCTGACTCATTCTGTGTCCCTTTCAGGAACTACTTGCCTCACTGATGCTTCGTGCCTTGGGCCTTTAATTTTTGGATGTTTAGCAGTAGCTAAATACATGTTTAATGCAAATTTCAACATTGATCTTTAATTGTAAGGGGTTATGAAACCCTCTTGGGTACTGCGAATGCCTGCTCCTGCCTCATCCTGTGTCTCTTTCAGGAACTACTTGCCTCACTGATGCTTTGGGCCTTGGGCCTTTAATTTTTGGATGTTTAGCAGTAGCTAAATACATGCTTAATGCAAATTTCCACATTGATCTTGCAAAGTAAAGGGATTATGAAACCTTTGGGTGTACTGCTGTTGCCTGCGCCTGTGTCTTTCAGGAATTACTTGGCTTACTGATGCTTCTGGGCTTGGGCCTTAAATTTTTGGATGCTAGCACTACCTAACATGCATCTTCAATAGAGATTTCAAAGTTCACCTTTTAACTTTTAGGGGTTGGGAACTCTTCTTGTGTACTCATGCTGCTTCTTGCTCCACTCTGTCAGCCCGTTTGTCCATTGACAGTGTGTGACTCCCCCTCCACATCCTCCACTGTGACCTAAGCCTCCAATGCCCGGACAAGTCTCAGTGGCCCTTCAGGATACCATGTGTGCAGGGCACGGTGGTGTCACGCTGTTCTTCACATGGTTTGCCTTGGCGAATAGTCTTGGAAACAATGGCCGGTCAGGGCAATGGAGACGTTGCGCCTACATCTCACGGCCACATGAGCCCTCTGGTCCTTTGTACCCACACACTGGGGTCCGGGACACTGAAACTTTGATTTAAATTTAAAATAAAAAAATCAGACATTTCAATGGTCTCCTCAAGCTTCAGCCAACTCCAGGCTGTGTCATCCAGGCAATAAATGGTTTACTGATGCCGCTGCTGGGTCTGGGAATCCAAAATCTTCTTCAAAAATGTCTAAAATGTTTGTGCTTTTTGGGGGGGATTGTGAAGCCCTGGTGTGTACTCATGCATCAGCCAACTCCAGGCTGTGTCATTCAGGCAATATATGGTTTACTGATGCCGCTGCTGGGCCTGGGTCTGGGAAGTTCAAATTTTATCATAGGTAGCACCCGCTATCCAAAATCTTCTTCAAAAATGTCAAAAATTGTTGTGTTTTTTTGAGGGGATTGTGAAGCCCTGGTGTGTACTCATGCATCAGCGTACTCCAGGCTGTGTCATTCAGGCAATATAGGGTTTACTGATGCCACTGCTGGGCCTGGATCATTCTAATTTTATCATAGGTAGAACCCGCTATCCAAAATCTTCATTTGAAATTTCTAAATTCATCTTTTAATCTTAGGGATTGTGAAGGCCTAGTGCCTACTCATGCTGCTGGCAACTCCAGGCTGTGCCATTTATCCACTATATGGTCTCCTCATGCTTCCAGCACCTCCATGCTGTGTCCTTCAGCCACTATATAGTGTCCTCATGCTGCCAACACCTCCACTCTTTGTCATTCAGCCACTATATGGTGTCCTCATGCTTTAGCCTCATCCAAGCTGTGTCATTCAGCCACTATATGGTCTCCTCATGCTGCCAACACCTCCACGCTGTGTCATTCAGTCACTATATGGTCTCCTGACACTGATGCCACCACCAGGTTCTGTCACTGTAATGCTGTGCGGCAGTGATTCTAAAAGTGATGCCGGTAATCTGCATGTTATTCTGAATAACAGTATTATTTCACTACCCCAACACACTCCATATGCGTTTTAGAACACAGCAAAGTGTTCTATACCCCTATTGAGGCTGTATGTAAGCTAGAAATAGCCTTTTTTAATATAGATTTGCCACGAAAACATTCGGATCGAAACAAACTTTTTCGGAAAATTCAGCGAATTGGCCGAATCGAATTTTTGAAAAGTTCGCTCATCTCTAATAATAATAATAAATTATTTCTCTTATCAATCTGCACTCAATACCACGTCATGGCAAATTATTTACAAGTTTTGAGCAAGTACATTTAAAACGAAAAAATAAAATTTTGCATGAACATGGACAAGTTCCATACAACCCTTTCCTATGAAACTCAGCTCTGGCTCCCTCCATTTCTTTTGATCATCTCTGAGATGTTTCTACACCTTGATTGGAGTCGCTAGAGATGAGCAAACTTTTGAAAAATTCGATTTGGCTGATTCGCCAAATTTTTCCCTAAAAACGGCTATTTCTGGCCTACAGAGAGCCTCAATAGGAGTGTAGAACACTTTGCTTTGTTCTAACACGCATATGGAGTGTGCTGGGGAAGTGAAGTTATACTGTTATTCAGTATGACATGCAGATTACAGGCATTGCTATTAGAATTACTGGCGCAGAGCGGCACAATGACAGAGCCTGGAGGTGGCATCAGAATGAGGAGACCATATAGTGGCTGAATTACACAGTGTGGAGGGGTTGGCAGCATGAGGAGACCATACATAGGCTGGATGACACCGCTTGGATGTGGCTGAAGCATGAGGAGACCATATAGTGGCTGAATGACACAGCGTGGAGGTGTTGGCAGCATGAGGAGACCATATAGTGGCTAAATGACACAGCGTGGAGGTGTTGGCAGCATGAGGAGACCATATAGTTGTTGAATGACACAGCCTGGAGCTGGCAGAAGTATGAGTAGACACTAGGGCTTCACAATCCCTAAGATTAAAAGATGAATTTTTAAATTTAAATTGAAGATTTATGGTAGCTAGTGCTACCATAAAATTTTTTGGCCCAGGCACAGTCCCAGCAGCATCAGTAAATCATATATTGGCTGAATGACACAGCTCGGAGGTGCAGAATCATGAGGAGATCCTATAGCGGCTGAATGGCACTGCCTAGAGGTGGCTGAAGCATGAGGAGACTATATAGTGGCAGAATGGCATAGCCTGCAGGTGTCTGAAGCATAAGGAGACCATATAGTAGAAGAGTGGCACAGCCTGGAGGTAGCTGAAGCATGAAGAGACCATATAGTGGCTGAATTGCAGAGCCTGGTGGTGGCTGAAGCAGGAGGAAACAATATAGTGGCTGAATGGCAAAGCCTGGAGGCGGCTTAAACCTGTGGAGAACATATATTGTCTCAATAGCACAGCCTGGAGTTGGCAGAAGCATGAGGAGACCATTGAAATTTAAGATTTTGAAATTGAAATTTAAGATTTTGAAATTGAAATTGAGAATTTTGAAATTGAAATTTTAACTCCCAAGTTTTAGTATCCCGGGCCCCGGCGTGTGGGTACAAAGGATCAAATTTAACAAGGAGTCACATGTCACATGGCAGCACAATGACAGAGCCTGGAGGTGGCATCAGTATGAGGAGACCACATAATGGCTGAATGACTGCTTGGAGTTTGCGGCAGCATGGGGAGACCATATAGTGTCTAAATGGCACAGCCTGTAGTTGGCTGAAGCATGAGATCATATAGTGTCAGAATGGCACAGCCTGGTGGTAGCTGAGACATGAGGAGACTATATAGGGGCTGAATGGCACAGTCTGGAGGTGGCTGAATCATCAGGAGACCATATAGTGGCTGAATGGCACAGCCTCGTGGTGGCTGAGGCATGAGGAGACTATATAGTGGCTGAATGGCACAGTTTGGAGGTGGCTGAAGCATGAGGAGACCATATAGTGGCTGAATGACACAGCCAGGAGATGGCTGAAGCATGAGGATACCAAATAGTGGCTGAATGGCACAGCCTGTAGTTGGCTGAAGCATGAGGAGACCATATAGTGTCTGAATGGCACAGCCCGGAGTTGGCTGAAGCATGATGATAACATAAAGTGTCTGAATGGCAGAGCCTGAAGGTGGCTGAGGCACGAGGAGATCATATAGTAGCTGAATGAGACAGCCTGGAGTTGGCAGCAGCAGCAGCATCAGGAGTCCTGAAAGTGACTTGGTGACAGAGTGGTGCGGTGGGTGGCAATACCAGTACCCGGTGATGAAGGGTGATGAAAAAAGGTCTGATGCAGAGGAATGTTTGTAACTGGTGAGCAGTACCTTAAATCTGTTTGGCACTATCCATATTTGTAAAGTGTTGGTGTGACACCATGATGAATCTACTCTGGTGCATCAGGCAGTGGTGGGTTGAAATCCTGGCTGATCCATGCCTGATTAATCTTCAAAAAGGCCAGTCTCTCCACATTTTTCGTGGACAGACTAGTTCTCCTTGTGGTGACTATGGCCCCCGCTGCACTAAACACTAAACACCCGCTCTGATGGCACACTACTGGCCGGGCAGGACAGCATTTCCAAGGCAAACTCTGCTAGTTGCGGCCACAAATCAAGTTTGGCTGCCCAGAAGTCCATCGGATCTTCACGGTGTGTTGGCATGGACATGTCAAGGTATGCCACCACCTGTTGGTCCAGGTCCTGCTCCAGGTCAACCTTCTACTGATGAGTTGCTTCACTATGTGGGTGAAGAAAGCTACTCATTAGCGACTGTAGACTCAGGCTGCTGCTGATGGAGCTTGTACTGCTCCTGCCACCCCACCCCTGCCCAACAGCTGGGGGCCTCCCGATTCAGACCTGCGAGAGGATGGACGATGGCGCCAATAGGCATCGGCCAACTGACTACATAGGATGCGTCTGTAGTAGGTCAGTTTCTCCTCCCTCTCAGTGGGTGTAAAAAAAGGCCCCTATTTTGTGGTGGTAGCAAGGGTCCAATAAGGTGGAGATCCAGAAGTCATCCTGATGCCGAATGGTGACAATTCCACGGTGTGTCTGGGTCCTCTGTCTCGCCCTCCTTATAACCCTCTAGCTCCTCTGTCTGCTCCTGCTCCTTCTCTCCTGTCAGATTACTAGAAAAACTGCCCATTTGGCGAAACCTAAACTGTGCTCCACTGTGCCCCTTCCCCTCTTCCTCCTTCAAGTGTCCGTGAGATGTAGGCGCCATGTCTCCAGTGCCCTGACAAGCCGTCGTTTCCAACACGTGTTGTAAGAAATGAAGCAGTTGAATGACGTTGTTCATCTCATTATCCTGGCGATTTACCAATAATATGGCTTCCTCAAAGGGCCTGAGCAAATGGCAGGTTTCACGTATGAGTTGCCACTGGTTCACATTGAAGTTACACAGGGGAGTTCCCCTATCTGCTTGGATCACCAAGAAATCGATGATGGCTTTTCCCTGTCCGTACAGTCGGTCCAACATATGGAAGGTGGAATTCCAACGTGTGGCAACATCTCAATTTAGACTATGTTGGGGGATAAAGTTCTTACGCTGCAGCTCAAGGAGGGTGTGCTTTGCGGTGTACGAGTGGCTGAAGTGCATGCAAAGTTTCCTTCCCATTTTTAGGATGTCTTGCAAATGGGGGGGAGGGGACACTTCAGAAACTGCTTCACAACAAGATTGAACACGCAGCGTGCATGGCTCAGCCTTCCCAGTCACAGCGCATGCAAAATGTTCTTCCCTTTGTCAGTCCCCATGGTTCCCATTTTCCCAGTTTTTGTGGAGTAAGCCATGCTTCGATTTCTTTACTAATGTCTTTTAGCAGTTCCTCCCCTGTGTGACTACCATAGGCGTGCGCAGCCTATTGCATTAGGGTGTGCACCCTAAAGCACAAACTCACTCCGCGCATGCGTGTGTGTTTATGTATGTATATATATATATATATATATATATATATATATATAATATACACACACATACATATACACACACTCTTGCTTGCATAGTGTAGGAGGATTGTATCCAGGGCCGGTTTTAGGCTTAACATGGCCATGGGCAAAATCAGAAGTGGGGTCCCAAAAGTCGTAATAGTGCACTAATCAGATTAGCACTATTAGTCACTTCAAATACCATAGAAAATATCTAAAAAGCAAAAAAAAAAATGGTACCGATAAAAACTACAAATCACAGCGCTAAAAATGACCCTCATATCCCCATGTACAGAAAAATAAAAGTGCTATAGGGATCAAAATAGTACAATTTTATATTTTTGTATAGTTCCCCCACATTAGGTTGGCAGTATAAATCTCCCACATTAGGATGGAAATATATTTCCCCCACATTAGGTTGGCAGTATAGTTCCCCCACATTAGGTGCAGTATAGATCCCCCACATTAGGTTAGTAGTACAGTTCCCCCACATTAGGTTGGCAGTATAATTCCCCCACATTAGGTGCAGTATAGTTCCCCCACATTAGGTTAGTAGTACAGTTCCCCCACATTTGGTTGGCAGTATAGTTCCCCCACATTAGGTTGGCAGTATAGTTCCCCCACATTAGGTTAGTAGTACAGTTCCTCCACATTAGGTGCAGTACAGTTCCCCCACAGGTGCAATATAGTTCCCCCACATTAGGTGCAGTACAGTTCCCCCACATTAGGTGTAGTATAGTTCCCCCACATTAGGTGCAGTATAGTTCCCCACATTAGGTGCAGTACAGTTCCCCCACATTAGGTGCAGTATAGTCCCCCACATTAGGTGCAGTACAGTTCCCCCACATTAGGTGCAATATAGTTCCCCCACATTAGGTGCAGTATAGTTCCCCCACATTAGGTGCAATATAGTTCCCCCACATTAGGTGCAGTACAGTTCCCCCACATTAGGTGCAATATAGTTCCCCCACATTAGGTGCAGTACAGTTCCCCCACATTAGGTGCAATATAGTTCCCCCACATTAGGTGCAGTACAGTTCCCCCACATTAGGTGCAATATAGTTCCCCCACATTAGGTGCAGTGCAGTTCCCCCACATTAGGTGCAGTATAGTTCTCCACATTAGGTGCAGTATAGTTATAATTGTAGGGAGGAGGACAAGTCTAGAATTTACCATGAGGCTTACGGGACTAATTCTACCCCTGATCTTATATTTGCCAAGGGGTTCAATGGGCGGAGCCAAAGGGTTGTCAAAATTAGGTTTTGTCTAGAGTGTAAAAAATCCATGCACCAGCCCTGACTAGACCTCCCCCTTGTGTGTATGTTTGCTGGTGTTTATAGGGATGCATTTCATGTGGATTTGAAAAGAATTGTAAGTTGAATGGTAAAACTCATGTTTTTCTTTACTTGGCAAACAGAAGAACGCTTTTACTATAAGATGGTGGCACAGAGGGGGGAATATTCCAAATAAAAAATTTTTTTGCACCAGATTGGTTGAAAAAGTGATGCGGCACCCAGCAAGCTTGGAGCAGCATGCATGTTGTAGTTTTGGGTCTGCAGCTGTTCCAAAACTAGGACTCCCAGCAAGTTACACCATAATCTAAATTGTACTCCTATATAGATGTGTGGAGTTTTGGTCATCATAGATTGTATCAGGGCATGCTGGGAATTGTAGTTGGTAATTGCACCTTACAGCATTGCATTCCTTCAAGGAATGCAATGCTGGGATTTGCAGTTACCAACTACAATTCCCAGCATGCCCTGATACAATATATGGTGACCAAAACTACAACTCCCATTATGTTGCACTGGGGGTGTTGTGTGTGTGTGTGTGTGTGTGTGTGTGAAGTGCTGTGTGTGAGTGTGGGGGGAGGGGGTGCTGTGTGTGTGTGTGTGTGTGTGGAGGGGGTGCTGTGTGTGAGTGTGGGGGGGGGTGCTGTGTATGTGTGTGGAGGGGGTGCTGTGTATGTGTGTGGAGGGGGTGCTGTGTGTGAGTGTGGGGGGGGGTGCTGTGTGTGTGTGGAGGGGGTGCTGTGTGTGAGTGTGGGGGGGTGCTGTGTGTGTGTGTGGAGGGGGTGCTGTGTGTGAGTGTGGGGGGGTGCTGTGTGTGTGTGTTTGAGGGGTGCTGTGTGTTTGAGGGGTGCTATGGGTGCTGTGTGGGGGATTGCGTACATAATACATACATAATATAAAATACATACATAATACATAAAAAAAATTTAAAAAATGTATTTCAGCTACCGGGTCGGTGCTGTAGTTGTTTTTAGTATTTTTGCTGGTAGAAGAGCACGGACTGCAGAGAACAGGCCGTGTCCCGTGTATCAGAACAAAGGAAAAAAGAAAGTTGCCTCTTTCAAGGTGCTTGTAGTATTAAAACATCAAACCTTTAATCTGTATGCATTAAAAATAGAAAAAGGTGACATCAATCATTAAAGAGAAATGAAACGCCAACACGTTTTGAGCAAAATGTAGCTCTTAATCATGGCTATATGTAGCCCAAAACGCACTGGAGTTTCACTTCTCTTTTATGATGTCCACCTTTTTCTATTTTTAATGTATACAGATTAAAGGTTTGATGGTTTAATACTACAAGCACCGTTATCCTTGGAAGAGCTGGAGGAAACTTTCTTTTTTCTTTTGTTCTGATTCATAATACATATATACATACGTCATACATACACACATCATACATGCATAACCTACACACATATATATATATATATATATATATACACACACACATAAATTCATACTATATGCATACAAACATCATACATATATAATACATGCATATATCATACATACATATGCACACCATACATAATACATACACAAATCCATTATATATACATAGACTTCATACATAAATACATCATACATACATAACATACAGTACATACATAACATATATATGGTATGTATGTACTGTATGTTCTGTATGTATGATGTGTGTATGTATGATGTATTTATGTATGATGTGTGTGTATATATAATGGATTTGTGTATGTATTATGTATGGTGTGCATATGTATGTATTATGTATGTATTATATATGTATGATGTTTGTATTTATGCATTATATATAATACATACATAATGCATAAATACAAACATCATACATATATAATACATACATAATACATACATATGCACACCATACATAATACATACACAAATTCATTATATATACACACACATCATACATAAATACATCATACATACATAATACACACCATACATACATATTACACACACCATACATACATATTACATACATATTACACACATCATACATACATATTACACATACCATACATACATATTACACACACCATACATACATACATAATACACACCATACATACATATTACACACATACATAATACACACCATACATACATAATACATCATGCAACCATAATACATACATAATACACACCATACATACATATTACACACACCATACATACATACATAATACACACCATACATACATAATACACACATCCCACCCCCCTCCCGTCCTCGGTCTGTGCACTTTTCTCACCTGCGGCAGCCATGTTGGGGTCAGAGGCCGGGCACGTCCACTCCCATCTGCTGCACACTTTGCACCATCGCCCACTTCTTCCTCATGCCGAGGAATGGACACTCGGTGCCAGGAGTTGCGGCCAGGATCATCCCAGGAGGTGGAAGCAGACGTGCGCAGCTGCGGGGCAGCCCCTGCGTCTGCAGTTAGCGCAGCAGTGTGCGCGGCCGGGGAAGGGGGAGGAGCGGCCCGGAGGAAGGGGAAAAGAGTGGCCCAGAGGAAGGGGGGATAAAGCGGCCGGAGGACGGGAGATAGAGCGGCCTGGAGGAAGGGGATAGAGCGGCCTGGAGGAAGGGGATAGAGCGGCCTGGAGGAAGGGGATAGAGCGGCCCGGAGGAAGGGGGGATAGAGCGGCCGGAGGACGGGGGATAGAGCGGCCCGGAGGAAGCGGATAGAGTGGCCCAGAGGAAGGGGGATAGAGCGGCCTGAGCCGCAAATAAAAAAAAAAATGCATTTTTAAACATCCGGTGTGCCCTGAAAGTCTTTCAGGGCACACCGGATGTATAAAAATGCATATTTTTTTTAATTTGCGGCTCCGGCCAATCTATCCCCCGTCCTCCTGCTGGTGATGTCGGGGATGTACGGTGGGGCTGGGGTTTAGTAGTGAGGAGAAAAAAAAAAAAAAAAGTCCTGCAGCAGCGGGCCGCGGCTGCGGTGATTAGGGTGTGCCTGTGCACACCCGGCACACCCCGTGCGCACGCCTATGGTGACTACATTCGCCATGGCAAATCATGTGAAGAACAGCGTAACACCGCTGTGCCCTGCAGACATGGTATGCTGAAGGGCCACTGAGACCTGTCTAGGAAATGGAGGCTGAGGACACATGGAGGATGAGGAGGCGGAGTCGCACATTGTCACAGGACCAATTGCCTGAGAGTGTGGAGGATTAAGCGGGGTGACCTGTCCAAATTGGTGTTGTGGCTGTGCAGGAACCACATTCACCCAGAGGGCCGAAAAGGACATGTATTGTCCCTGACCATAGTTACAGCTCCAGACGTCAACACTGCTGTTCACTTTGGTACGCACCAACAGGCTCAAGGACTGGCCCACCTTCTCTTCCACAAAATTGTGCAGGTCTGGTACTGCCTTATTTGCACCTCAACTCGGCAAAAGCCACCAGTTCTCTGAAAGGTGCAGAGTCCACCACTTGAAAACGGAGGGACTGCAGCACCAGGAATTTAGACAGGAGCTTCAATGATGGATTGTTGGCAGAATGGGTATGACACACAGCTCCCTTTGGCTGAGGTGGTGGAGCCTTGGCTGGCTAAAAGAGGGAGCGCTGCCTTCTCCTGTATGTGCGGGACACGCACATACAGCAGAACGCGTCTCCTCTGTCTGAGCCGCATCTGCAGCTTTACACAGAGGAGACGTGACCTCCGCCCCCACGCAACACGCAGTACAGGTGCCGATGATGTCACTCATCGGCGACTGCACTGTGGAGGAGAGAAGCCGCAGGCTCCTGCTGCTGCTTATACCTATGGGGGGGGGGGGGGGTATTAACTTCTGTCTGACTTCTTCAGGTATACAGTGCATATCTATTCCCGGCCAAACTGAATATATGATGCATGCATCATAGGAGAAATGAGACAACTGAGACACACGGTTCATGTTTCCCAAAGCTATTCTGTTTATTAAAGCGTTTTACAAGAACAGTCCCGAACAGCCCGACTGAACAGCCGGGTTAGTGTCACTTTCCCTTCAGACGCGGCGGTCAGCTTTGATCGCCGCGTCTGAAGGGTTAATACAGGGCATCACCGCGATCGGTGATGTCCTGTATTAGCCACGGGTCCCGTCCGTTGATGGCCGCAGGGACCACCGCGATAGGGGTGTATTCGCCGTATAAGACGCACCGACTTTTTCCCCCCAGTTTTGGGGAAGAAAAAGTGCGTCTTATAAGGCGAAAAATACGGTATGTACAGCAGGTATCCCCAAACATTTTACACACCCCTCCGTTTTTCTGCTAGAATCATGTCTAAGGCCATCCTATTCCAGAAGGTCATAGTAGATGTGGCACTAAGCTTTTCAGCCTGACCTTTAAGAGCATTTATAAAGAAATGTATTAATCTCTGTTGGTTACAGTTACATAGTTAGTACGGTTGAAAAAAAACATACGTCCATCAAGTTCAACCAGGGTATTGAAGGGTAGGGGTGTGGCGCGATATTGGGGAAGGGATGGGATTTTATATTTCTTAATAAGCATTAATGTTTTTTTGTTCCAGGAATGTATCTAACCCTGTTTTAAAGATTTTATATTTTCCTGCTGTGACCAGTTCCTGAGGTAGACTGTTCCACAAGTTCACAGTTCTGATGGTAAAGAAGGCGTGTTGCCCCTTGAGACTAAACCTTTTCTTCTCCAGATGGAGGGAGTGCCCCCTCGTCCTTTGGGGGGGGGGGGGGGTTTAACCTGGCACAGTTTTTCTCCATATTTTTTTATGGGCCATTAATATACTTATATACATTTATCATATCCCCCCTTAAACGTCTCTTCTCAAGACTAAACAATTGTAACTCCTTTAATCGCTCCTCATAGCTAAGATGTTCCATGCCCCATATTAGTTTAGTCGCGCGTCTCTCCACCCTTTCTAGCTCCACAGTGTCCCTTTTATGGACTGGTTCCCAAAACTGAACAGCATATTCCAGGTGAGGCCGTACCAATGCTTTATAAAGGGGGAGTATTATGTCCCTGTCCCTTGAGTCCATACCTCTTTTTATACATTACAATATCCTGCCGGCCTTGGAAGCACCAGCCTGACATTGCATGCTATTCTGTAGTCTGTGATCTACAAGTACACCCAGATCCTTCTCTACCAGTGACTCTGCCAGTTTAATCCCCCCTAAGACATACGACGCATGCATGTTATTAGTACCCAGATGCATAACTTTACATTTATCCACATTGAACCTCATTTGCCAAGTGGATGCCCAGACACTTAGTCTATCCAAGTCATCTTGTAACCTATACACATCCTCTATAGACTGTACCGTGCTACAAAGCTTGGTGTCTTCTGCAAAGATAGAAACAGAGCTGTTGATGCCATCCTCTATATCATTGATAAATAAATTAAACAAATAAATAAATTAAACATCATCTATATAATAGATATAATTAATCTTTCTCATGGAAATCTAGGATATTATTAACTCAACTCCAGCTTTTACTTGACCTATAGCTCTAAACTCATCTGGGACCCCCCTTGGGACTCCTTTAACATCAATATAATATGTGCATAAGGTCAAAGCTCTCAGCAGGGGCTGCACATTTATTTCTAGAGTGTGGTTTGGGTTCCTTTGTAGGTTCGGTAATGGAAATGTGTATGGGCAGACGTGTCTTGACTAATGTGTATTCTCCAGTTCAATTCCCTTCTAATTGGATTCTAAGCTTCATATCCCCAAGTATCCTATACTTTACGATAGTTACCATTTACTCATAGGTTTTAAGGAAATGGGTGACAATTACAGAATCTGAACTAGACACAACTCTACAAAAGTTTCTTTTTTGTATTCTTTACTGTATCTATGGTTAGGGAATCAGTGCAGTCAGACAAGGACATTCTGATATTGGCCCACCCCAGGCAGTTAGATGAAGTCTACTCATAGTCTCTGAAACAGGTAAGATGATTATGAAGCATGTTGGTCAGGTACCTTTATTGTTTTACTTAGGTCATAACAGATGTAAATGATGGCGTCTGTACAAACCTTCTTTCTGCATTGTTGAATCCTGAGGCCACCCAATGTACAGACATTACTACACACATAGCTCCGTTCTGCTTAGTGTATTGGGTCATATACATTACCATGGGGTACAAGACTGCTGGCACACTCAGTTTCTTACCAACTCTCCAGATGCCGTCTTTGCCCTGTACCACCTCTTTCTTCTTCCATTGGTCTCTCTCAGCATGCATTGCCGGTTCCTGCAAGAAACTTAACCAGACAGATCCACACTCCCCATCCACCTGTACACTCTGTACCATCATTGAGGGAGGACAGGAGCACTGCAGCCTTGGCAGCCTCCTTCACCATTTAGTCCCCTTGGCTTCTGGAGCTGTTTCCTTCATGTGGCTCTGATCATTATGATGGCCACTTTCTCTGGCCGCTCTCTGACTTTAAACACTTGAATTGCCAACTACAAAATGGTTCACCCCAGGATTCAAGAAAACCTTCACTCCAATAGGCCCTTACTTGTGGGCGGTAACAAAAGTGTTCTCGCACTCATTATGTCTTACCTTCAGATATCTTACACATCTCAGTGAATACCTTCAACTCTACTTCTCTGCACCACCAGCACAGATGAATGGTTTATTGCAGTAGAACTAATTCTGCGTGTGGTCACTATATATCCTGTCTTATGTATTACATCTTTACATTACTTGGAACAAACTTACATGTATAACTCAGCATCAACCATGGATTCTCTGATATCCTATCATGGCTCTTGAATTTTTAACCTTATAAGTTTAAGACAATCAGCACCTTCGTATTACACAAAATTATTATTATAAAGTTAACCACTCAAAATTGATATTATTCAAATAAATGCAATGTAGAATGTATAGGTATATAACAATGTGTATGCAGAGTATGGAAACACAGTCAAGTTTAAACAGTAGTTTAAACAGTAGTTTCTTCAATTTAATGTGACTGTGTTTCAGTAGACCAAGGCTTTTCTGTCAATCTTCCTATAAGCCCCGCCTTTCTCCTCCCACTTCTCTTTGTCACTGGTCACCACCTCTTTGAGTCATTTGGTCATTCCTCAATCACCCTCGAACTTGGTGTCTGCCGGGATTCCTATCTCACTTTACAAGGAGACATACAATACACATGTAACAATACCAACATTTACAAATACTCAATGTACAACACACAGGGTCCACATTCTCACCCAAAAAAAGAGATCTTTCAACATTTGGGAAAAAAAATCCCCTTCAATGTGCATTATTTATAATCAATAAAGCATTAGCTGATTTTAAATACTTAAGGTAATATTCATTAATTAAATAGTGATCACTTTTTAATTTATTTTACGTTTTATTTTATTTTCCTTGGCCAAACTTCTTCTCTGGTTACTCCTATAATATAATCAGACCATTAATTGCATTTCCTTATACATTTCATTTTTTGCATCCATCCTGCACTTCTGTGAAAACAAAACTTAGGAACTTAATAAAATATCATCAAATAGTTTCAATTAATACCACAAGTATTTTTTTATTTTTTTAAAAGGATCCGTTACAACATAAACACTTACATAAACAACTTCACCCGAAAACATTCACTGGTCATACTCCATGTATTCCTAATTCGTTTAATCTACATCACACATATACAACATACTTTATATCACAAGAACCATTCTATGAATGTCACCACATGACTACATAGACGCAGCTTTCCCATAGACCTAGCACATCATCTCCCTCATTGATCCAGGGGACCCCTACGGTTCACCCCTGACACCTTCAGTACATTCCTGAACAAAGTATTAACACTGTTTTACCGTTTCAACAAACTTCTTGGACTCTTCTACATTCCTGCACCATAATATCACTTGAATGAACACATTCAGCTCTGCTAATCCAACTCCATGGGTCTGCGTCTTCTGCAGCATCATCCTCCTAAACAGCAACAGTCACCTTTTACAATTCCCTTTGCCTTTCAGCTAATAACAGTATACAAATACTGTAAATAACACTGCTGTATATGAATACCTCTATCCATTAGCCATCAGTATATTTCAACTTTCAACTACAGTAACCATCGCATGTCAATGTCAGCATCGACATACAATGCTTTTTGATATCGGGGCCATCGCATTAAGTGCTATCTGGCAGTGCAAAATGCTTAAGCTGCTGCCGGATAGCAGCTTAATGTTCCCCGTGTGGTGCGGTGAGTATTACTTACCCCTCCACGATGCTCCGGGGTGCCCTTCGGGTCCAGCGCAGGTCCTACGGTGTCTTCTCGGCCCTCTCCGGTGACGTCAATACGCTGCTGCGCACGCCATCCCGTCATCCAATAGGAATGGCGTACGCAGTGGCTTAATGACATCGCTATGTAGGCCCAGTAAGGCCTTGCGGAAGACAGCGGAGGACCGGAGAAGACAGCAGAGGACCGGAGAAGACCGGGAGAGCCCAGCAGGGGCCCGGGGTCACCATCGGGAGCGGCGGGACGCGGTCCGGAGCGGCGGGGACAGGGGAGTACAGCTTCCTATACTTTACATTGCACGAATCCCTCAACATACGATTTATTCGACAAACGATGGCTCGTTTGGAACTAATTACCATCGTATGTTGAAGGACCACTCACATGCTTTTCCCTTCAAAAATCACCTGCTTTTTCACCAAAACTTTGAGTCTCTATTTCTGACAACAATCCTATTAAGCTATTTACAACAATCTGCTCCTACCACTTGCACACACCGGACCAAAAACACCAATTTCCTCAACACAAGGCACACAGCCATTTGTCCACTCAAACTATCGTATCCCAAAACCACCAATGAACATTCTTTAGGAGACACTGAGACAATCAATACACTTATGACATGGCATATACAAACAATGTACAATATACTTCCTAGGACAGATCACAGGGGTATCTTATTACCAGGGAAATCCCTGTGCTCATGCACATATCCCGGCAGCTTGCCAAATTCACTAATACCTTTTCTCACAGATCCCTGGAGGAAGGATTATTAGTTTTCCCTGGAATGCAACCTCTCAGAGAGCACACATACACATACATGTCCATACACACACATGCACAATTTCAAGGGAGGGTCACAGGAATGTCTTATAGGCCGAGGGGCTCCCGTGTTATACTTCCTTATATACACGTACGTTCAAGACCACCTCCAGGGAGACCCTTTGAACCTCTGGCATCAAGCACCTAATCCACTAATACCTTGGCTGACAGAACAGAAGTATCTGTAGCAACAGTTATTAATGCCCTTGGCTTATTCAATTCCCCAGAGGCCCAACCCACCATGCATTTCCGGGAACACGTACACATACCCACATGTCAACACATATACCCGGGCAACAGATAAACACTTTTTGTGACAGGTCCAGTAAGTAGACCTCGAGCAAAAACTATACCTGTCTTTTTGTGGCGTGTAAGGCAATCGGCTAAGTCATAAGGCAAACCAAGCGGGGGACACAGCGTACTGGCTAGGTTACAAGAAAATTTTGTCCTACCGTATTATGGAGGTGATCAATCTCCCATCTGTGTCCACGGTTGGTTGGTCCAATGCCTCGTATTGTGCGAGTTGCCTTCCAGAGCAGAACTCGAGGTCCCTGCTTCGGTGCGCCAACTGAAGTAAAATGACTTCTTCGGGTATACAGTGCTTATCTATTCCCAGCCAAATTGAATATATGATGCATGCATCGGAGGAGAAATGAGACAACTGAGACACACGGTTCATGTTTACCAAATCTCTTCTGTTTATTAAAGCATTTTACAAGAGTTTATAAGACTTCAAGATTAACATAAATTACCACCCATATTATCGATCATAATTCAATGACATGTATGTGCAGGTGTATGTGGTTTTGGCATGCGCTAAATTCATAGTTTTTGTCTTTAAGCGTTGAGTAATTATAATTTGTTCCTCCAGATGGTCAGCCTGACATTTATTGATCGGGCATTATCAGGCGTTGTTCCATACGTATCTTGATACAGCCATCACTATCTTTTTACAACAGTAATATTAGTAATTGAACAAAGTTAAATCTTGATAGTTAGGCCACGCTGAAAGGAAGGTTATATGCCATCTGTTACATATGAGCTAATGTTTGCAAAAGCTAAGCAAAAATGTGAAATAGACATATTACTGAATTAAAGTGACATAGACATTGTATTGAATTACTATATATATGATTATGTTTAAATATATTTTCATTCTACCACACCTATCAGGAAAGTGGCGATTAACTGCTACCTATACCTATGGGGGGGGGGGGGGGGATTAACTGCTGCCTATACCTATGGGGGGATTAACTGCTGCCCATACCTATGAGGAAAGGGGGGATTAACTGCTGCCTAATATACCTATGGAGAAAGGGGGAATTAACTGCTGCCCATACCTATGGGGGGGAGGTATTAACTGCTGCCTATACCTATGGAGGGTTAACAGATGCCTACTATAGCTATGGGGAAAGGGTTAACTGCTGCGTACTAAAACTATGGGGGGATTAACTGCTGCCCATACCTATGGGGAAAGGGGGGTTAACTGCTGCCCATACCTATGGGAGGATTAACTCCTGCCTACTATATCTATGGGGAAAGGGGGGATTAACTGCTGCATATACTTATGGGGGGGATTAACTGCTGCCTATACCTATGAGGGGAGGGGGTTAACTGCTGCCTACTATACCTATGGGGGGATTAACTGCTCCCCATACCTATGGGGAAAGGAGGGTAATTGACTGCTGCCTATACCTATAGGGATGGGAGGGGTTAACTGCTGCCTATACTTATGGGGAAAGGTTGGATTAACTGCTGCTTATACCTATGGGGAAAGGGGGGGACCACCTAACTTTATACCTGGATGAATAGCTACCTAACTACCTAGCTAGTCCCCTACCTACCTACCTGGCAAGTCACCTACCTAAATATCATGCTTCCTGATCTACCTACCTTGTTACCTATTTACCTGGCTACTTACCTACCTGCCCTTTTACTGTGCAGGACATCAAGGAGGGCATTATTACAGTTTGTGGGCCTATAGATGGGCAGATTTTGCAGAGGAGGGGAGGACTCAGAAAAAATGTAGAGTCTGACATGTTTGTCCTGCAGATGTTAAGAGATCGACATGGCGGTCTGATCTGGACAGAAAATTGTGAGTCCCAAAATGTAACTGTAATCACTTATATGGTATACACATCCAGTATACAGCTGGTATCTACCGCTATATGGTCCTGTATATAATCACTTATATAGTATACAGATCCTGTATAGTAAACGTGTCTGTGTATAGTGGTTTTACTCAGTGCAGTATGGCGGCATTATACAGTTATTGTGTGGCGGTATATATTTACTCCTTGTATACCAGTTTTATTGGTCATGGAAATTTACCTACGTTAAAGCGTACCCGTCAGATGCAACAAAAAAAAAAATAATTTAGCATATCGCTCAGTACCTAATCCTGACCATGTACATCTAGCTTTTATGTGTCTAGCACCTTTATTTATTTTTTTATTACACTTTTAATTTAGCTCACTAGTCTGAATTCCTCTCAAAGGGAGGGGGAAGGGCCTCACTTCACGGGGGCCCTTGCCTATTTTTGGTCTGGGGGCCCCGAGTGTTGTCAGTCTGCCCCTGAGCGGCGTGCCACTGGGTGATGCAGCAGGCTGGACCACTACATCAGAGCCACTATTCTCCCAGGTCGCTTTATGTTGACACAGGGCCGTGGTGCCAACATTGAGACCCTGGCCACGCTTCACCTTCTGCTGACATATCTTGCATATGGCTATGTGAACCTCCTCCAGATACTTGATGAAAAACTGCCACACCGCCGAGTAGCTGATTTTCCCACCAACAGTCCGCACTAATTGACTGCTATTGCCGCCGTCTCCAGGAAAGCCCATTCAACCACCTCCTGGAAAGGTAGGCTGTCGCGAAGCAGGTGGTTTCCCCTGGGCATGTTTGGCTCCAGCACTTCTGCCACCATGCTGACTGCCAACCATGCAACCACCTTGCTGGCTCAGCTGCTGCTTCACAGGCAACCTGACACTCTCTTCTACTGATTATGATTAAACCCATTCTGAATGGGGCTCCCAAGTGCGATCGGCTTCATCATCATCAGCAAGTGTCTGCACGTCACTGATGTCCTCCTCAGGTTCCTCAACAGTGTCTGCTTCAGGACCCGGAATGCTGGCAACACAGTCTCCTACGTCACTCTCCTCATCACTACTTGCCCGCCTAGCAGATGTCTCCTCCACTTCTAGGCTGGGCAGTAGCTGCTGACTGTCCTCTATTAAAATAGTCCTCACTGAATAGTGGAGCTGAACCCAAAGCATAAGATACTTCTTTAGGGGAGGGAACAGCATAGGACAGTGGCAATGGGAGGACAGGGACTGCTCCCAGGCCATGCCAACTGAGGGTCTGCCTGACATACTTAGTGCGTATATGAGTGGAGTACAATACACTTCACTACGCTTAAAACAGTATTTGTCTAGAACAGCAGCAGGTGTGTACTTTCACTTGACTGTCCTTTCACAGTATCTAGGCCCTTGACAGATTAACGGGTACAAAATAGTACACTACTTTGATGTACTTATGTGGTATGCACTTATGAGGGCTGAAAAATGCACTACAGTACACTTAAAATAGTATCTGAGTACAACACCAGGCAGTAAGTACTTTTGCCTGGACTTTCAAAGTATCTAGGCCCTTGACAGATTAGCAGGTTTAAAATAGCACACTACCTAGATCTACGTATGTGGCATGTACTTATGAGGGCAAAAAATGTTGTACAGTACACTTAAAAAAGTATCTGAGTACAACACCAGCCAGTGAGTAAAATTGCCTGTACTTTCACAATATCTAGGGCCTTGACAGATTAACAGGTATAAAATAGTACACTACTTAGAAGTACGTATGTGGTATGCACTTATGAGGGCAGAAAAATGTCTTAAAGTATCAACTTACAATTGCGTGGTCTGCAATGGCAAGAGATACTCAACCCCAAGTGCAGTTGTGCACCTATACTGGGGCGGAGCTCCTGCACTTGTGGTCCATTGCTATGGGCAATCCCCAGCATGAAAATATGCATACAATGGAGGATGCCTGCAAACGGTCACAAGTACCACAAAGGCATCCTACACATGATAAACGTGTGGATGCATGAAATTTAAACATTAGACAAATTCACCGATGTGGTCTAAAATAACAGATGATCCTCAACCCCAAGTGCAGTTGTGCACTGTAAGCTGGGGTAGAGGTCCTGCATTTATGGACCACAATATAGGTTCACTACTGTGGTAGATGTAACAATGACATTAACTAACCCTCAAAACTGATGTTAAAATTGAGACATTAGCCAGTATATCCTTATATTAAGGACATACCTGAGCCCGCGCACCAACGCCAAGGTTTCTCAGATGGTACTGGTCCTAACAACTAACCTACCTGTGCATGATAGGCAAAACCAGGAACCAAATTACAGCAGTATTAGGCCTAGGCTTGTAGACTGCTCCCAGGTTAGCTCCAGTGTGACTATGCACACATACAATGGGAAAGGGAGAGAGGCTACAAGCCCCACCCTGGTTGGCTAGATGTAGTGCCGGCCTCACAGGTGAAACCTTAATGCTACCCAGTATGATAAAAAAGGTGCATTAGTATAAACTTTAGACATGAAACAACTAACAATTGCGTGGTCTGCAATGGCAAGAGATACTCAACCCCAAGTGCAGTTATGCACCTATACTGGGGTGGAGCTCCTGCACTTGTGGTCCGTTGCTATGGGCAATCCCCAGCATGAAAATATGCATACAATGGAGGATGCCTGCAAACGGTCACAAGTACCACAAAGGCATCCTACACATGATAAACGTGTGGATGCATGAAATTTAAACATTAGACAAAGTCAACGATGTGGTCTAAAATAACAGGTATGTCTCAAGTATGTCCTTAATATAAGGATATACTGGCTAATGTCTCAATTTTAACATCAGTTTTGAGGGTTAGTCAATGTCATTGTTACATCTACCACAGTAGTGAACCTATATTGTGGTCCATAAATGCAGGACCTCTACCCCAGCTTACAGTGCACAACTGCACTTGGGGTTGAGGATCATCTGTTATTTTAGACCACATCGGTGAATTTGTCTAGTCTTAAAGTATCTGAGTAAAAACACTAGCCGGTGAGTACTTTTGCCTGGACTTTAACAGTATCTAGGCCCGTAACAGATTAACAAGTACAAAATAGTACACTACTTAGATGTATGTATGTGGTATGCACTCATGAGGGCAGAAAAATGCTCTACAGTAAGCTAAAAAAAAAAATTGCCCACAACACCAGCAGTACACAACAATGCTGCAGCACACAGTCACTGTGTACTAAACCCAAAATTGCAAAAAGATTCTCAAATACTATTAAGAATGGTCTTCTGGTATGGATTATACTGTCTACTGACTAGTATAACCAGCAGACCAGTTCTTGTGGAACAAAGACACAGATTTGCCCTAAAAAAATTATTTCTCAGCTGAGGCAACACACAGCTCTCTGCCTCTCTCTGTAATACAGTGCTGTTCACAGTGACTAAGGGGTTAATCACTGCAGTAAGAATTAATTTCTGTACAAAAATGCTGTGCTCTGTGTCCTATAGAAGGCTGAGGTGACTAAGAGGTGAAAGGCTGCTGCAACAAACTTTTCTGTGTAACATACACACTGCGATGTCCGTCCTATCTTTCTGCAGTGAAATAAATTAAATGACGAGCTGGAAAATGGCTGCCGAATATATAGGGCTGTAAAATTCGTAATGAATTCGGGTTCGTCAGCTTCGATTTGCTCATCTCTTGGAGTCACCTGTGGTAAATTCAGGTGATTGGACAGGATTTGGAAAGACACAGGCCCACCTATGTAAGGTCTCACAGCTGACAATGCATATCAAAGCAAAAACCAGGCCAGGAGAAGGAAAGAACTGCCTGTAGAGCAGAAACATATCGGCTTATAATAAGTAAAGTGCATATCGGCGTATAATAAGTTAAGTGCTTACTGTAAGAGGGGCAGTAAGCACTTAACTTATTATACGCCGATATGCACAATTGTATATGTGCTTTGGTCATAGGACCTCTAATGGCATCTCTGTATTGTTCCCTGTCTGTAATGATATACAGTGGGGATCAAAAGTTTGGGCACCCCAGGTAAAAATTTGTATCAATGTACATAAAGAAGCCAAGGAAAGATGGGAAAATCTCCAAAAGGCATCAAATTACAGATTAGACATTCTTATAATATGTCAACAAAAGTTAGATTTTACTTCCATCATTTACACTTTCAAAATAACAGAAAACAAAAAAATGGCATCTGCAAAAGTTTGGACACCCTGCAGAGTTAAGATCTTGTACTGCCTCCTTTGGCAAGTATCAAAGCTTGTAAATGCTTTTTGTAGCCAGACAAGAGTCTTTCAATTCTTGTTTGAGGTATCTTTGCCCATTCTTCCTTACAAAAGTCTTCCAGTTCTTTGAGATTTATGGGCTGTCTGCCACGCACTGCTCTTTTAAGGTCTATCCATAGATTTTCAATTATGTTGAGGTCAGG
Organism: Hyla sarda; assembly: GCF_029499605.1. NCBI lineage: Eukaryota > Metazoa > Chordata > Amphibia > Anura > Hylidae > Hyla > Hyla sarda. The sequence goes on from NC_079189.1 coordinate 89,060,423, forward strand.
AGATTGTGAAGGCCATGGAAAAGCCTTCAGTTTACGCCTCTTGATGTAATCCCCCATTGATTTCGAGGTGTGTTTAGGATCATTATCCATTTGTAGAAGCCATCCTCTCTTTAACTTCAGCTTTTTCACAGACCGCATCAAGTTAGCATCCCAAATTTGCTGAAATTTTATTGAATCAATTTTTCCTTCTACTCGTGAGATGTTCCCTGTGCCACTGGCTGCAATACAACCCCAAAGCATGATTGATCCACCCCCATGCTTAACAGTTGGACAGAGGTTCTTTTCATTAAATTCTGTTCCTCCTTCTTCTCCAAACGTACCTTTGCTCATTCCGGCCAAAAAGTTCAATTTTAACCTCATCGGTCAACAGAATTTGTTTGCAAAATACATCAGACTTGTCTATATGTTCATTTGCAAAGTTCAAATGCTGATTTTTGTGGTGAGGACGTAGAAGAGGTTTTCTTCTGATGACTCTTCCATGAAGACCATATTTGTATAAGTATCTCTTTATAGTGGAATAGTGTACCACAACTCCAGTGTCTGCAAGATCTTTCTGGAGGGATTGTGCAGTCAAACGTGGGTTTTGAATTGTTTTTCTCACAATCCTGCAAGCTGTTCTGTCTGATATTTTTCTTGGTCTTCCAGATCTTGCTTTAACTTCCACTGTTCCTGATGACTGCCATTTCTTAATTACATTCCGAACAGAGGATATTGACATCTGAAAACGTTTTGCTATCTTCTTATAACCTTCTCCAGCTTTGTGATCATCAACTATTTTCATTTTCAGATTTCTAGACAACTGCTTAGAAGAAACCATGGTGCTGATTGTTGGGGCAAGGTCAGATGACGCTGGGCATTTAAAACCTTTGAGATTGACATTACCTGGTCATCCCAGATGATGATGGAGAACAATCCATGACACAGGCAGGTCTCAGCTTTGCAAAGGGGGCAGTGCATACAATAAATTCTGCAGGGTGCCCAAACTTTTGTAGACGTCATTTTTTTGTTTTCTGTTATTTTGAAAGTGTAAATGATGGAAATAAAATCTTACTTTTGTTGACATGTTATAAGAATGTCTAATCTGTAATTTGATTCCTTTTTGAGATTTTCCCATCTTTCCTTGGCTTCTTTATGCACATTAATACAAATTTTTACCTGGGGTGCCAACATTTTTGATCCCCACTGTATGTATTTTTTATAAAATGGTGTAATAGATCGCACTTTATGTACTTGTACTTATTGATTAGATAATTGTTGTTCACTGGTTTAAATACCTTACTTGTATCACCTGTTTTTGTGCTTGAGAGAGACTACAAGTGTGCAGCTGAAACATCGCCATGAATAAATTACACTTGATTTTCACGCAATCCAGAGTGCTGCAGTATTACTTTTATTTGGATGGATAACGTTTATGACCCGTAACCTGGGACATTTACCAGCTTACACCCGTCATCACTTGCCATAGAGTGGTTGTGCAGCTTATTCTTGCTGTAGATAGATAGATAGATAGATAGATAAATTAGATAATTCCAAATACATTGCGGAGGTGAATAGACAATTGGCCGATACTTCGACCTATCAAGAAACCTGCACTGATCCAAGGTGGGAAGTCGAGAGAATGATCAAGTCTGTATTGCTCCCAGCACTAGAGGAGGGCCTGATTGATAAATCTCTGTTCGAATTTCTTATTGTTAAACACCCTTTAACACCTTATTTATATATACTACCCAAGATTCACAAGTCACTACAGGACCCTCCGGGACGTCCTATCGTTTCCGGGAGGGAATCCGTGACAAGCCACATTTCTATATTCCTGGACAGAGTTCTTCGCCCCTATGCATGTAGAGCAAAATCGTATATCTGAGACACATCAGACTTTCTCGAAAAAATTCAAACCATTTTTGTACCGGAGGGTGCCATATTAGCTACACTAGACATTGTGAGCTTGTACACCTCAATCCCCCATACCGAGGGTATTGAGGCTGTGAGACAGTCGATCACGGGGGACTTCTCGGACAGACAGACAAAATTGCTCACTGATCTACTGGGGTTGGTTTTGAACAAAAACTACTTCAAGTTTAATGAGCAATTCTTCATTCAATGCACAGGGACCGCAATGGGGACAAAGGTCGCATCAACATACGCAAACTTATTTGTCGCCCACTTGGAGGAGGATGTCGTCTATGTGTCCCACCATTTCAGCCATGTGCTGGGATGGTGGCGATACATAGACGACGTCTTCCTCGTATGGTCAGGCGACATAGACCAACTTGAGGCCTTTCATGAATACTTGAATTCCATTCATACAACCATTAAATTCACGTTGTCCTACTCTACTAGTAGTGTACATTTCTTAGACACTACAGTAGAGATACAGGAAAACTATCTGCGGACAGATTTGTTTGTCAAACCTACAGATAGCAATGCTATTCTAAGGTATGATAGCCAACATCCAAAGCATATGCTCAATTCCTTACCCACAAGCCAGATGCTTAGAGCAAAAAGGATTGTCAGTTCTGACGACAGGTTAGAAATAGCCCTCAACAAAATGGCATCAAATTTTACAGAACGGGGCTATCCCCAAAAATTGATAGAATTAAGTAGGCAAAAGATTGTGCAGACAACTCAATCCCCCACAGGCATAACCAAATTAGAGAAGTCCCCACCCAGGGTCGCATTTGTTTCCACTTTCTCCGATGTTTCGGGGAGGGTATCGGGAATATTGCGACGACACTGGCATATCTTAAGAGATGGTTATGACACGGTGGAGGAATTTTCATCCCCTCCACTCATGTCATACCGGAGAACAGGTAACCTTAGAGACCGCCTCGTTAGGGCAGATGTAAGTGGGAAACGCTCCAAACAAAGCTATATTACTAGTGCCAATCTGGGGTCCTTTCCCTGTAGATCGTGCGTGAACTGTTCCCTTATGCACAGGGGTAACAAGTTCACGCACCCCACTACAGGTGAGGAATTCCAGATTAAGCACTACTTGACATGCAACTCCACCTACGTGGTCTACGTACTATGGTGCCCATGTAAACTCCTGTATATAGGAGAAAATACATGGGACTTTAAAACTAGAATAAACCATCACAGATATACAATCCGGAAAAAACGGCAAGATCTCCCAGTAGCTAAACACTTTGATGAACTTGGTCATACTGAACGTGAATTACGGTTCATGCTGTTGGACCATGTCCCCCCACTGAAGAAGGGAGGGGACCGGACGAGCAAACTGAAGCGGTGCGAATTAAAGTGGATTTACACTTTAAATACTCTTAGACCGGCAGGTTTAAATATGGAATACAAAATTAGTCACAAAATATGTAACCCTTAATACCTCCATAAGTGATATCTATGCCATAGAATGCTTTCAATTGAACCTGGTGTATGTGTGATATTATTTACTAATCATTTTTGTTTCTTTACCTTCCATAGATGTGAGAGGAGTGCCATGCACACGCAACCACACCTGAAACAGAGGACATCCACGTCATTTTCATTTTTTTTTCCTTTTATTTTATTTCAATTTTTAACCACTTGGACACCTGAGCACCCTAATCCCATGAGGAATGTGCACATTCGCAAAGATGGGGACGTGGACGCCCGGACGTCTTCTACACTACTGCGAGCGGACCAGGAGACCGACACCCGGATGGATTTCCACTCGTGGTGACGGAGGACCGGTATGTCAACTGGAACGGATTCTCCGTTCTAAGACAGCGCTCCAGAGTTAAGTGACATCCCCACCCCCACGATGCGCTGGTATATCCAGCAAGTTGCACTATATAGTAGCGAGAGGCTAAGAAACAGGGATGCCAGGATCCAAGATGGCGCATATGGCAACAAGTGAGTGCACGCAAGCGCGGACTCACACACGTGCATTTGTTTACATGGAGGTCATTTCCAGCGCAGATCGGAGCCAAGACGGAAGTGATAACCTTATGATGTGGCGTCCTCGTGTGTTTGGGCTGTGTGTGGCGCGCGCAATGGAACTCCTCCTACAAGGAAGGTACACTTATGGCACATGGACATTTATATTTATGATAACTTTTTTGTGTATTTATGGATACGGATATGTTTTTCTTTTTTGTGTTTGCACATATTCTTCATTACTACCAGGCGCCTCATGTTAAGATATGGTGTGTATTTTGCCCTGTATAGTATGATCATCCTCACATTATACCATCTTCCTTGTATTTTGTAAACAATCACGTGATTCACTAGCTGTCACTTGTACACTATTTAAACCTCACATTGTATATCAGTCACTGCTTGACAATGCCTGTGTGAGACAGGCGAAACGTTGCTCCTATAGATGTTTGGTTGAAATAAAAGCCATCCATTTTTTTCACTTGGAAATTGGTGTGCCGCCGCTTCTTTGCATAATTACTTTGGACCTGGGACCGGGTTATCCAGCGTGCACCCCCCTCTTCTACGTGTGCTGCCAAAAATTTCTTCTCAATTCTAGATAGATAGATAGATAGATACATTAGATAATTGATGGACAGACAGAGGCTGTTCTTTTGGTTCCTTCACAATGTTGCAATGATAACATGTTCCTGATATAGCTGAACAGCTGCTATCTAACTGGCAGCAACCCATAACAATAATCAGAACAGCGCTGTCATCGTACCCAATGCACCAACATTAAGGGGAAAAAATTTTTTTTCCCTTTAATTTGCAAAATAAATAGGCTTCTTTCTGGGAAGTTATTTTCTACCCAATTTTCTAACTAAATTCAAAATTACAATCTAACATATTTTACTAGGCCATATATGGTATAAACTGGGTATGAAAATTGAAAGTAATATGACTAATTCAAATCTTTTCTAATAATGAACATTAAGTGACTAAGGCAACAACATAAAATATCCTGGATAGTTCCTTAAATCACACTAATCTAAGTCATCTTACATTCTGTAAACTAAGCCACACTAACAAAGGTCAGGTATTGATGGAAAAGAGACCAGCGCTTTCACCAAATCACATAAAGCAGAAGACCACTGACTGTAGAATCCCAAAAAATCTGAAAGAAAAAATAGTGACCTGTCGAAAAGGCAGTGTAAAAATATTTGTAGTAAACAAATCTTATAGGGGTTCTCTGTACTTCAAAATGTATCCCCTTTCCACAGCATATGGAATAAACATCTGATCCTTCCAGAACGGGGACCCAATTTTCCCTGTGCAGGGAATAGTGTGTTGGTTTGTGGCCATGCACTGTCTATGGGAGTGCCAGAGATATACAAGTACAGTGTTTGTGTATTTCTGGTGCTCCCAAAGAGAATGCATGGGGCACCTGCTCCATGCACAAGGAAAGATGTGTTCAGACCACACACCCCCTCCACCCTGCGATCAGATGCTTTAACCCTATCCTGTGGGGATATGTATTGAAGTATATGATATCATGTGAAATAAAATAGACACTTGTGTACTTAAAAAATCAGTAGTGCCATCTTAACAAGCATTTTTTTTTTTTTTTTTTTTTTTTTTAGAAAAAGAGGGAATAATAAAATTAGGCATCTGTCAACAGCTATACAGTGATCCCTCAACTTACAATTGCCTCAACATACAATAGTTTCAACATACAATGATCTTTTCTGGACCATTGTAACTTGAAACCACACTCAACATACAATGCTATGGAGAGTCCAGATCTGCAAAATGTGCCAATGGCTGGAAGAACAGACCAATCAGAATGGGCATTTCACTGGTAAAACCCCTGTATTACTGAAGTACATGCACTAACTGGTGTCTGGTAGCGCTCCCTACAGTACAGGGAGGTCTTACATGTTCTGGACTACTCTTTACCTGTGCCAGGGTTAGCTGCTCCTTTGGACACCAGGTGAGGGCGGCTCCATGTTACTTTTTTAGGACATTGTGTGTACTGTACAGGACCCTGAAGAAGCTCCTGTCCTCTACATAGACAGTGATTTACAGCTTCCAGCAGATCTTTCTTATTTTTATATGTAAGGACTTGCTTTATCTATATTAGTTATCTACTTATTTTTCTTTAATCCTCACTTTTTCCTATTTTTTGGATGCCATTTTGGAGGATTCAGAACCAGTTACCAGGTTTCCATAGAGTTATGGTCTCAACGTACAATAGTTTCAACATACAATGGTCATCCTGGAACCAATTAATATTGCAACTTGAGGGACCACTGTATATTATTTAGAACAGCCAATATAGTAGTTTATGTAAGGCTTTGTACAATCACACAGCAAAATTGACTTTGATGATTTTCTAATAATATTGCATTCCATTGCACAAATAAGGTAGAAACAAATTGCACTAATTTCAATAAATAAATAGCATCTTCAGATTTCAGATTTTTACCCAAAAACTGATGAAAAAAAGGAAAATGATTTACAGCGTTTATTTATTTATTTATTTTTTTTTTTTTGTGGGCATGGGGGCATTTACACATAATTTATACCTAGCCACCATCAGTGTCAACAAAGTTTTTGGATTTTTTTTTTTTTTTACACAGTTTTACACAAAACTTTAAGTTGCTGTACTTTTTAAAAGTAATTATCTACTATATATGGAAAAAAGTAATTAGTATACTTCAAAATCGAATGTAAATTATTTATGCATGTAAATGTATTCATAACTCTTATCGTTATGTTATACATCGTGACCATGAATTCTTCAGTTAAAATGAAAACGGAGAGCCTTGCCAGCAATCACTTTACACACATTTAGATCAATCTTGTAACGCAGAAGAATCAAAAGAGCTCTGTCAATAAAGTATTCAAGATACTTGGGCTTCATCCAGAATGATGTATGACTAGTATAAGTGGTCAAGAGCAACAAGATGTTACCGATTCAAATTGTATCATTTATTTGCATTAAAATATGTTAATAAGGATGCAATATGCTTGCATTCAGAATTTCAAAGGAACTGTTTAAACTTATTATGGAAGCATTGCATCCTTTTGTAGTACATATAGTACGATAGTATATGGGATAATGAAAAAACATGAAGTTAAACATTAAATATTAGGCAGCTTATTTTGTCAGGGAAGGTTCTCATTGGTTTCTTACTTCTACCACTGTGACTGCACAGATTAAGACTTACAAGAGCCTGTTAGCGGCTTTAAAATCTGGTTAATAGAGGGGGTGTTCTTCCTGGGACCACCTTTATTAACATCAAAAACATTGTGCTCTGATAGGTCAAATGGGTAGAGGTTATACTGATGAAAAATATACATTTTGAGGTTTAAAAGTGAATAAAATATCAATGAAGATTGCATGGTACGTGTATAGCAGAGGCCTTTATTAAAGGCATCACAATTCAATAAAAAAAAAACAGTTCTAAACCAGCCCTTGGCAAACTTCGCAAATATTATTATAGTGTAATATTATACAACATATGATATTTACAGGAAATATTGACCCTCAAGTTGTCTTTTGTATGTACATTTCTTTATTTATATTTACCTGTTTACCAGTTCTGTATATTTGTTTTTGCTTTATTTGTAATTTTTTTTTTACCAGAATAATGATGGTTAGAGGTGAGTGAACTTTTGAAAAATTCGCGAATTTTTTCGAAAAATTTGGTTTGAACAGAATTTATTTGTGGCTAATCTATATTAAAAATGGCTATTTCTGGACTACAGAGAGCCTCAATAGGGGTGGAGAACACTTTGCTTTGTTTTTAGGCCCAGACCCAGGCCCAGCAGTATCAGTAAACCAAATATTGGCGGAATGACACAGCCTGGAGTTGGTTGAAGCATCAGGAGACCATATAGTGTCTGAATGGCACAGCCTGGAGCTGGAAACAGCATGAGTAGACACTAGGGCTTCACAATCCCTAAGATTAAATTTAAAAGATTAATTTTTAAATTTAAATTGAAGATTTAGGATTAGCTAGTGATACCATAAAAAAATGTTACGCCCAGGCCCAGCAGCATCAGTAAACCATATATTGGCTGAATGACACAGCCTGGAGTTGGCTAAAGCAAGAGTAGACCATATAGTGTCTGAATGGCACAGCCTGGAGTTGGCAGAAGCATGAGGAGACCATTTAAATTTAGGATTTTTAAATAGAATTTTATGATTTTTAACTTGAAATTGAGGATTTTGAAATTGAAATTTTAAGGTTTAGTGTCCCGGGCCCTGGCGTGTGGGTACAAAGGACCAAATTTAACAAGGAGTCACATGTCACATGGCAGCACAATGACAGGGCCTGGAGGTGGCATCAGTATAAGGAGAACATATAGTGGCTGAATGGCACATCCTGGAGTTGGCTGAAGCATGAGAAGAGACCATATAGTGGCTGAATGAGATAGCCTGGAGGTCGCATCAGTATGAGGAGACCATATAGTGGCTGAATGACTGCCTGGAGTTTCTTGCAGCATGGGGAGACCATATAGTGTCTGGTCTGAATGGCACAGCATGGAGGTGGCTGAAGCATGAAGAGACCATATAGTGGCTGAATAGAACAGCCTGGAGTTGGTGGCAGCATGAATAGACCATATAGTGTCTGTGTGGCACAGCCTGGAGTTGGCGGCAGATGAGGAGACAATAGGGCCTCACAATCTCTAATAATAAAAAATACATTTTGAAATTTCCATTGAAGATGTATGGTACCTAGTGCTACCATAAACATATAGAGGTAATGTCCTAGGCCCAGAAGTTTCATTAAACCATGTAGTTGAAAAATTACACAAACTGCAGCTGGCTGAAGCATCAGTAAACCATACAGTCATGGCCGTAAATGTTGGCACCCCTTAAATTTTTCAAGAAAATTTAAGTATTTCTCACAGCAAAGGATTGCAGTAACACATGTTTGATATACACATGTTTATTTCCTTCCTTTAGATTGGAACTAAACCAAAAAATGGAGGGAAAAAAACAAATTGGACATAATGTTACACCAAACTCCAAAAATGGTCTGGACAAAATTCTTGGCACCCTTTGAAAATTGTGGAAAAATAAGATTGTTTCAAGCATGTGATGCTCCTATAAGCTCATCTGGGGCAAGTAACAAGCGTGGGAGGAAAAAGGAGAGAAGTTTGCTTAGTCTTTGCATTGTGTGTCTGTGTGTGCCACACTAAGCACGGACAACAGAAAGAGGAGAAGACAACTGTATGAGGACTTGAGAACCAAAATTGTTGAAAAATATCAACAATCTCAAGGTTACAATCCATCCAGAGATCTAGATTTGCCTTTGTCCACAGTGGGCAACATTATCAAGAAGTTTGCAACCCATGACACTGTATCTAATCTCCCTGAGCGTGGATGGAAGAGAAAAATTGATGAAAGGTGTCAACGCAGGATAGTCCGGATGGTGGAAAAGCAGCTCCAAACAAGTTCCAAAGATATTCAAGCTGTCCTGTAGGCTCAGGGAGCATCAGTGTCAGCGCAAATTATCCATCGACATTTAAATGAAATGGCATGCTATGGCAGGAGACCCAGGAGGACACCACTGCTGACACAGAGCCATAAAAAAGCAAGACTACATTTTGCCAAAATTAACTTGAGGAAGCCAAAATCCTTCTGGGAAAACATCTTGTGGACAGATGAGACCAAGATAGAGCTTTTTGGTAAAGCACATAATTCTACTGTTAACCAAAAATGGAATGAGGCCTACAAAGAAAAGAACAAAGTACCTACGGTGAAATATGGTGGAGGTTCAATGATTTTTGGGGGCTGTTTTGCTGCCTCTGGCACTGGGTGCCTTGAATGTGTGCAAGACATCATGAAATCTGAGGATTACCAACAGATTTTGGGTCACACTGTACAGCCAGTGTCAGAAAGCTGGGTTTGTGTCCGAGATCTTGGGTCTTCCAGCAGGACAATTACCCCAAACATATGTCAAAAAGCACCCAGAAATGGATGGCAACAAAGCGCTGGAGAGTTTTGAAGTGGCCAGCAACAAGTCCAAATGAGTCCCATTGAACACCTGTGGAGAGATCTTAAAATTGCTGTTGGGAAAAGGCACCCTTCCAATAAGAGAGACCTGGAGCAGTTTGCAAAGGAAGAGTGGTCCAACATTCCGGCTTAGAGGTGTAAGAAGCTTATTGATGGTTATAGGAAGCGACTGATTCCAGTTATTTTTTCCAAATGGTGTGCAACCAAATATTAAATTAATGGTGCCAATAATTTTGTCCTGCCCATTTTTGGAGCTTGGTGGGACATTATGTCCAATTTGCTTTTTTTCCTCCCTTTTTGGTTTAGTTCCAATACACACATAAGGAATAAACTTGTGTATAGCAAAACATGTGTTACTGCAATCCTTTTCTGTGAGAAATACTTCATTTTCTGAAAAAAATGTCAGGGGTGCCAACATTTACGGCCATGACTGTATACTGGATGAATGGCACTGCTTGGGAGTGGCTGAAGCAAGAGGAGACCATATAGTGGCTAAATGACACAGCCTGCAGTTTTCTGAAGCATGAGAAGAGACTATATGGTGGCTGAATGAGACAGCCTGGAGGTGGCAGCAGCAGCATCAGGAGTCCTGAAAGTGACCTCATGACAGAGTGGTGCGGTGGATTGCTAAGGTGGGTGAAAAAAGGTCTGATGCAAAGGAATGTTTATAACTGGGGAGCAGCACCTTAAATCTGTTTGGCACTATCCATATTTGTGAAGTGTTGGTGTGGCACCATGGTCAATCTACTCTCATGCATCAGGCATTGCTGGTTGGAAATCCTGGCTGATCCATGCCTGATTCATCTTCACAAAAGTCAGTCTCTCCACATTTTTCATGGACAGACGGGTTCTCCTTGGGATGACTATGGCCCCCGCCTCACTAAACACCTGCTCTGATGGCACACTACTGGCCAGGCAGGACAGCTTTTCCAGAGTAAACTCTGCTAGTTGCGGCCACAAATCAAGTTTGGCTGCCCAGAAGTCTATCGGATCTTCAAGGTGTGTTGGCATGGGTATGTCAAGGTATGCAACCACCTGCTGGTTCAGGTCCTGCCCCAGGTGCACCTGCTGCTGATGAGTTGCTTCACTATGTGGGTGAAGAAAGCTACTCATCAGCGACTGTAGACTCAGGCTGCTGCTGATGGAGCTGGTACTGCTCCGGCCACCCAACCCCTCCCCAGCAGCCATGGCAGTGGAAGGTGAGCCCAGGGGACGATGGCGCCGATATTCATCGGCCAACTGACTACATAGGATGCCTCTGTAGTAGATCACTTTGTCTTCCCTCTCAGTGTGTATAAAAAGGTCCCTATTTTGTGGCGGTAGCAAGGGTCCAATAAGGTTGAGATGCAGAAGTCATCCCGCTGCCGAATGGTGACAATTCAGCTGTCACTATGCAAGCAAGTGAGCATGCATCGTGCCGTTTGTGCAAGTGACTTGGAGGAACTCCCTGCCTCCATCTCCACTGTATACTGCCACGGTGTGTCTGGGTCCTCTGTCTCGTCTTCCTTATAACCCTCTAGTTCCTCTGGCTGGTCCTGTTCCTCCTCTCCTGTCAGATTACTAGAAAAGCCACCCATTTGATGAAAATTAAACTGTGCTCCACTGTGCCTTTCCCCCTATTCCTCCTCCAGTTAAGCCCCTACAGGACTCATGTGGCTGTGAGATGTAGCCACCATGTCTCCAGTGCCCTGACCCGCCATTGTTTCCAACACGTGTTGTAAGAAATGAAGCAGTGGAATGACTTCATTCATCCCGTAATCCTGGTGACTTACTAATAATGTGGCTTCCTCAAAGGGCCTGAGCAAAGGGCAGGTGTCACGTATGAGCTGCCACTGGTTCACATTGAAGTTACACAGGGTCCAACATATGGAAGGTGGAATTCAAGCATGTGTCTATGTCACAAATCAGACTATGTTGGAGGATACCGTTCTGACGCTGCAGCTCAAGGAGGGTGTGCTTTGCAGTGTACGAGTGACTGAAGTGCATGCAAAGTTTCCTTCCCATTGTTAGGATGTCTTGCAAATGGCGGGGAACACTTCAGGAACTGCTTCACAACCAGATTGAACACATGTGCCATGCACAGCATAGCTCAGCCTTTCCAGTAGCAGCACAGACAAGATGTTCTTCCCGTTTTTAGTCACCATGGTTCCCATTTCCAGTTTTCGTATAGTAAGCCATGTTTTGATTTCTTTATGAATCACTTTTAGCAGTTCCTCCCCTGTGTGACTCCATTCACCAAGGCAAACAATGTGAAGAACAGCATGGTACTGCCGTGCCCTGCACACATGGTAAGCTGAAGGGCCACTGAGACTTGTCTGGGCAGTGGAGGATTAGGACACGGTGGAGGATGAGGAGGCGGAGTCACACACTGTCATTGGACCAATGTGCTGAGAGCGTGGAGGAGAAAGCCGCATGATCTGTCCAAGTTGGTGTTGTGGCTGTGCAGGAACCAAATTCACCCAGTGAGCTGTAAAGGACATATATTGTCCCTGACCATAGTTACAGCTCCAGACGTCGGCGCTGCCGTGCACTTTGGTACACACCGACAGGCTCAAGGACTGGACTACCTTCTCTTCCACAAAATTGTGGAGGGCTGGTACTGCCTTCTTTGCAAAGAAATGACTGCTTGGCCCTCTCCACCTCGGCTCGGCACAAGCCATCAGTTCTCTGAAAGGGGAGGGACTGCAGCACCAGCAACTTGGACAGGAGCACATTCAGCTTCTGCACCGTTGGATGAGAAGGCGCATACTGTTGTCTCTTCAACATGGCTTCGCCAATGGATTGTTGGCGGAATGGCTGACTAAAAGTAATAGGAGCAGGAGCATCTGGAGCGACAGAAGTAGGGTATGACACACAGCTCCCTTCAGCTGAGGTGGTGTAGCCTTGGCTGGCTTAAAGAGGGAATGGCGTGCCATTGGGTGATGCAGCAGGCTGGCCACTACATCAGAGCCAACGTTCTCCCAGGCCACTTTATGGTGGAAAAGCATATGTTAACGCAAGGCCGTGGTGTCACCATTGGGACCCTGGCCCCGCTACACCTTCTGCCGACATATCATGCATGTGGCTATGGGAACCTCCTCCGGATGCTTGATGAAAAACTGCCACACCGCAGAGTAGCTGATTTTCCCACCAACAGTCCGCACTAATTGACTGCTACTGCCGCCATATCCAGGAACCCCTGTTCCACTACCTCCTGGGAAGGAAGGCTGACATGAAGCAGGTGGTATCCTCCGGGCAAGTTTGGCTCCAGAATTTCCATTTCTGACACCATGTTGACTGTCAACCATGCTACCACCTTGCTGGCTAAGCTGCTGCAACGTGCAACTCTCTTCTCCTGATGATGATGAAGCTCCTACTGCACCCGGGTCCCAATTGCGATCGGCTTCATCATCATCAACAAGTGTCTGCACGTCACTGATGTCCTCCTCAGGTTTCTCATCAGTGTCTGCGTCAGGACCTTGAACCCTGGCAACAACGCCTCCCACGTCACTCTCCTCGTCACTACTTGCCCGCCTAGCGGAGGAAGCGACAGATGTGTCCTCTACTTGTTGGCTGGGCAGTAGCTGCTGACTGTCCTCTTTTAGATCATCCTCAGTGAATAGTGGAGCTGAACCCACAGCATAAGATACTATAGGGGAGGGAACAGCATAGGACAGAGGCAATGGGAGGACAGGGACTGCTCCTGGGCCGTGCCAACTGAGGGTGGTGTCTGAGGAACCCACTGACTGTTGACTGGGGGTATCAGATGTCACTTGTGAGGAAGTGGATGACCATGTTAATCAATCGATGATGGCAGAAGGGTCGAAACACGACCGCTAGCTGATACCAGGATCTCAGGCCTCTCGCTGCAACTCCTGCTGCCACTCGCCCCTAGTCTGCTGCGGCCTCTGCCTGATGAATTTAGGCCTTTGCACATCCTGAAACGTCTCTGCCTGACATACTTAGTGCATATATGAGGGGAGTACAATACGCTTCACTACGCTTAAAACAGTATTTGTCTAGAACAGCTGCAGGTTTGTACTTTTGCCTGGACTTTCACAGTATCTAGGCCCTTGACAGATTAACAGGTACAAAATAGTACACCACATAGATGTAGGGATGTGGTATGCACTTATGAGGGCAGAAAAATGCACTACAGTATGCTTAATAAACATATTGGAGTAAAACACCAGCCAGTGAATACTTTTGGCTGTCCTTTTATAGTATGTAGGCCCTTGACAGATTAACAGGTACAAAATAGTACATATCTTAGATGTACGCAAGTGGTATGCACTTATGAGGGCAGAAAAATGCACTACAATACAGTTAAAAAAAGTATCTGAGTAAAAACACAAGCTAGTGAGTAGTTTTGCCTGGACATTCACAGTATCTTGGCCCTTGACAGATTAAGAGGTTTAAAATAGTACACTACTTAGAGTTAGGTGTGTGGTATGCACTTATGAGGGCAGAAAAATGTGCTACAGTACACTTAATAAACATATTGGAGTAAAACACCAGCAAGTGATTACTTTTGGCTGTCCTTTCACAGTATGAAGGCCCTTGACAGGTTAACAGGCACAAAATAGTACACCACTTAGATGTAGGTATGTGGTCGGCACTTATGAGGGCAGAAAAATTTGGTACAGTACGCTTAAAAAAACATATTTCAGTAAAACACCAGCTGGTGATTACTTTTGCCTGGACTTTCACAGTTTGTAGGTCCATGAGAGATTAACAGGCACAAAATAGTACACCACTTAGATGTACGTATGTGGTATGCACTTATGAGGCCAGAAAAATGCGGTTCAGTATGCTTAAAAAAAAGTATTTTTGCACAACACCAGTAGAACACAACAGTGCTGCAGCACAAAAAAGCTGTGTACTAAACACAAAATTTCACTCTGTCAAAGACTATTAGCAATTGACTGCTAGGTATTATACCATCTACTGACTAGTATAACCAGCAGATGATTTGTTGTGGAACAAAGACACAGAATTGCGGTGAAAAATTATTCCTGCCTCCTCTGCTAAGGTTTATGAAGTTGAGGCAGCTTGTTGAAATGTCTGAGGCAACACACAGCCATCTGCCCTTCTCTGTAAAACAATGCTGAAGAAAGTAATTGGGAGGTTAATGGCTGCGGTAAAAATCCTTTTTAGTGAAAAAAAAAACACTGCCCTCAGTCCACCAGAACGCTGATGTGACTAGGATGGGAAACGCTGCTGGGTTGAGCTTTGCTGTGTAACACACACACAGCGATGTTAGTTCTATCTCTATGCAGTGTAATGAATGTTATGACGAGCCGCAAAATGGCTGCCAAATATATAGGGCTGTGACATAGCAGGGGTGACTAGCTGCTGGAATGAGCTTTTCTGCGTAACACACACACACACAGCGATGTCCGTCCTATCTGTATGCAGTGTAATGAATGATATGACGAGCCGCAAAATGGCTGCTGATTATATAGGGCTGTGACATCACAGGGGTGACAGGCTGCTGATAGGCTGCATCCTGCATGTGATTCAGGGTGATCCCGCCTACTTCCCTAGGTTACTTCTGATGATGTCATTTTGCTAAGACATTGTTTTGTCCATTTATTATGATGTACTCTTTTTTACAGTTTCTTTGTCTTTGCTCTATGTGTAAATAAAACACAGAGCATACTCACAGTGACTGCCAGGATTAAGTATTTACCTTGATAATAAACTGAATGGACAGCATCGTAGATCACTATGATTCTGTCAGTTCAGATTATTGAACCGGCAGTCAGTCTGGGACTTGTGGCCATAATATGGGCTCAACAATCTGCCCAAATTATGCTCTTGTGAATCCAGCCTTACACTATTAAGCCCAGACAAATTGAATTTGAAACAAAAGGAATCATACATTTCAGAGATGTGAATACTTGAGTTAGGGGTTGAACATTGAATTGATTTTCTAATTTAACGATTATTTCATAGCAAATAATTCATTAGTTGTGATGAAATCAATAAAATCATGTATTTCTTAAAATATTTCCATAGTTTAAAGAATTTAAGTGGAAAATATATCAAATCAGATCTATGTTTAGGAATGAGGAATGCCAGAGGTGGGGGATAACAGTTTTAGCTGCCAAAAGTAGGAAGCGGGCTAGAGTCTTGGATCCCCTCTGGGCCATGGTCAGAAGCCCAGGGAGAAGGAGGGGAAGTGGGTCCAGAGGCAACTGGAGGGAGGTTAAGTGGCATACCAGGTCTAGCACCTGAGACCAGTACCACCTTGTGAGCAGTTTGTTATTAGTTTCCTGTGCCTTGCAGGATACACCTAGATTTTATGAATATGTATACCAAGCTTTGTATGTTCCTGCTGCACCCCATTGCCATTCATTTTGTGATATAGTAAAGATTATTATGGCTCGTGTAAAATTAAATTTGGCACAAGATCTACAGACATTGCAGCATTAGCTTTGTGAAAAGTGTGAAAAGAAAGAGAAATTGTTAAATCTAACTAAATTGAAAAAGATTTTATATACGGTATATTCTCTGTAATTATGAGGGCCCTGTACACAATAAGAAAGATCTTTCATGTTACAAGATTTTTTTTATTTTTTTTTACTCATGCCTCTTGAAAGGATAGGATTCTGAAGAAAAGTATCCTATCATACGTATTCAGGAACAAAAGGAGTTATTGAAGCCCAGATAGACTAAAGCAATAAATGCTTTAATATTATTTTTAACACAGAAGCTTTCAAACCAGATTCTTCTTCATTTTTGCTATGTTGTGACTCACATCACACAAGTCAAAAGAATCATAGCCAAATCCATTAGTTTGCAGACTCAAAAAATATGAATCCTGTATTTTACCTTTGTTCAAAGAAAGGTTAAAAAAAGTTAAAATATAAAATTGTTGTTCTAATAAATTATAGAGTTCATTCAGAAGTCACATATGGAAGACAAGAAGAAAAATGGTCACTGAACTGAAACAGATTTTCCAGCATAGCCTCCTGGTATGTGAAGAAAAAAAAATAATCCCAAAATAGTTACTATTGTTGACATGCTGTAGCATTTAACTTGACACGACCAGTTGTTTTCTGACCCGCTTTAGAATGCAATAAACCACTATTTATTTTAATGCCACTTATATTAGTGAGTTCATAAGTTCACTGACAACACTTATGTTTAAGTTTATGTTGAGGTTTTATGAAGCTACTGTATATTATACCATATATGTGTGCCAATATTCTATATGTAACATATGTGTTACATATTATGATAAAATAAAAAGGTTGTACTCTTAGATTAATATTTAAGTCAATTACCATATTTATCGGGGTATACCACGCACCGGCCTATAACACGCACCCTCATTTTACCAAGGATATTTGGGTAAAAAAAGTTTTTTACCCAAATATCCATGGTAAAATGAGGGTGCGTGTGTGCGCGTGTATACCCCGATACACCGCCAGGAAAGGCAGGGGGAGAGAGGCCGTTGCTGCCCGCTTCTCTCCCCCTGCCTTTCCTGGGGTCTAGAGCCCTGCTGCCGGCCCTTCTCTCCTCCTAGCTATCGGCGCCGCTGCCCGTTCTGTCCCCCTGACTATCGGTGCCGGCGCCGATAGCCAGGGGGAGAGAAGCGGCGCCGACAGCCAGGGGGAGAGAAGGGGCAGCGGCACCCTTTGCCGGCGCCGCTGCCCCGTTGCCTCCCCCCATCCCCGGTGGCATAATTACCTGGGTCGGGTCCGCGCTGCTGCAGGCCTCCGGCGTGCGTCCCCTGCGTCATTGCTATGCGGCGCATGACGTGGGGAGCCGGCACCGATAGTCAGGGGGACAGAACGGGCAGCGGCGCCGATAGCTAGGAGGAGAGAAGGGCCGGCAGCAGGGCTCTAGACCCCAGGAAAGGCAGGGGGAGAGAAGCGGGCAGAGACGGCCTCTCTCCCCCTGCCTTTCCTGGGAGTATATCGGCGTATTGTGCCAAGGGACTGGCGCAAGGCTAATGTGGTACCAATCTTCAAGAAGGGCTCTAGGTCTTCGCCAGGCAATTATAGACCGGTAAGTCTAACGTGCATTGTGGGTAAATTGTTTGAAGGACTTAGAAGGGATTACATACAGGAATACATAGGGGATAATAGTATTATAAGTGATAGCCAGCATGGGTTTACTAAGGATAGAAGTTGTCAAACCAATCTAATTTGCTTTTATGAAGAGGTGAGTAGAAGCCTTGACAGAGGAATGGCTGTGGATATAGTGTTTCTGGATTTTGCCAAAGCGTTTGATACTGTCCCTCACAGACATCTGACAGGTAAGTTAAGGTCCTTGGGCTTGGAAACTTTAGTTTGTAACTGGATTGAACACTGGCTCATGGATCGTACCCAGAGAGTGGTGGTAAATGATTCGTACTCTGATTGGTCCCCGGTTATTAGTGGTGTACCCCAAGGTTCAGTACTGGGCCTGCTGCTGTTTAATTTATTTATCAATGATATAGAGGATGGTATTAACAGCTCTGTTTCTATCTTTGCAGATGACACCAAGCTTTGTAGCACGGTACAGTCTATAGAGGATGTGCATAAGTTACAAGATGACTTGGATAGACTAAGTGTCTGGGCATCCACTTGGCAAATGAGGTTCAATGTGCATAAATGTAAAGTTATGCATCTGGGTACTAATAACCTGCATGCGTCGTATGTCTTAGGGGGGATTAAACTGGCAGAGTCACTGGTAGAGAAGGATCTGGGTGTACTTGTAGATCACAGACTACAAAATAGCATGCAATGTCAGGCTGCTGCTTCCAAAGCCAGCAGGATATTGTCATGTATCAAAAGAGGCATGGACTCAAGGGACAGGGACATAATACTCCCCCTTTATAAAGCATTGGTACGGCCTCACCTGGAATATGCTGTTCAGTTTTGGTCGCCTGTTCATAAAAGGGACACTGCAGAGTTGGAAAGGGTGCAGAGACGCGCGACTAAACTAATATGGGGCATGGAACATCTTAGCTATGAGGAGCGATTAAAGGAGTTACAATTGTTTAGTCTTGAGAAGAGACGTTTAAGGGGGGATATGATAAACGTATATAAGTATATTAATGGCCCATACAAAAAATATGGAGAAAAACTGTTCCAGGTTAAACCCCCCCAAAGGACGAGGGGGCACTCCCTCCGTCTGGAGAAGAAAAGGTTTAGTCTAAAGGGGCGGCACGCCTTCTTTACCGTGAGGACTGTGAATTTATGGAACGGTCTACCTCAGGAACTGGTCACAGCAGGAACAATTAACAGCTTTAAAACAGGGTTAGATACATTCCTGGAACAAAATAACATTAAAGCTTATGCAGAATTATAAAACTACATCCCTCTCCCTTATCCCCTTACATCCTTCCCTTCAATCCCCTGGTTGGACTTGATGGACGTATGTCTTTTTTCAACCATACTAACTATGTATAACACGCACATAGACTTTAGGCTAAAAAATTTTGCCTAAAAAGTGCGTGTTATACGCCGATAAATACGGTAATTTTAAGTAAGAAACATTCCTGTTTGTGTTTCTGCACTGTTCTATAGGTCTGGCTAATAACTAGAACGTAAGGCTGGTTAGGATGCTAGGCAATGTATGTGCCATTTAAAGCTTCTGCCACATTTCTGGTTTGAATTCTAATGGTTCCCTGTTTCTGGCATTTCTATATGTTTTAGGTATAGGCATGAAACTCCTGACCTTTACAGCCAACCATTTGTTCTAGCCCTCTTGCACTGTTGATTATCTTTTGCACAGTAATCTATTATCATTTTGTTTATTATTCTGTACTGCCCTCCCTGATTGTTGCCTTTCCAAGCTTCTTTCAATAAATTTTAGCTGTCTGATTTTATATTTTACCATAAAATTGTAAAGAAAAAAAGATAATTTTGTAAGGCGTCTATCCCAAGCTAAACCAAGTAATGGTCTTTGTGCTGAGAACTTTTCTCAATCAACATGACATAGTAAAAAGTGTAATAAAATGATCAATAAACTAAATATTTTTATTAAAAATAAATTCACTATAGGATTGCGCTTCTGTTCCGTAAGGGACCAATCATCAGTACATGTACATATTGTAAATATTTTATTCATTACAATTTTGTATAATATATATATTGGATAAACCATTCGTGTTACTGGCACATTGATGACATTTTATATGACCATGGTGTGTTGTAGTTAAAGGGGTTATCCCAAAATCAAAAGCCATTTAGGGATAAGCAGACTTCCATAACTGTTAGGGGACCCACAGGTTGGTCCCCCACTGATCAGCTAGCTATCACCTATCCTAATAGCTTTTAATCTCGGGATAACCCATTTAATATAGTAAAGTGTGCCTTCTGACACCATTCATACAGCAAATATATATATATATATATATACATATACACACACATATATATATATATATATATATATATATATATACATATATATAATATATATATATATATATATATATATGCAGCACTACTTATCCAAATACACAGCAGGTGCAGGCGCCTCAGACTCGACCACAGTCCATGTAGTATAAAAGTAGAAGAAGCGCAGCACTCCTCCAATATCAGCAAAAAATATTTGGATTTATTTAGCTCACATGGCAACAAGCTTTAAAATGGTCCTATGGTAGGACAGAAAATGGTCCAATGGTAGGACAGCTCTGAGTAAGGAGCATGTGCAGTAGGTGACATGTGCTCCATTGTTTTCTTTGGGAGCTCTGAAGAGACTTGAGTCCAGCACTTGGCAATCATCGGTGCTCCCATAGAAATGAATGGAGTGTGTACTGTCTAGTTATAGACATCACGACACGTGCTCCTCACTGAGCGAGACATGGTCCCATCCTTGAAATTGAGGGGAGTCCTAGTGGTCAGATCTCCCACGATCAGCTACTTATCCCCTATCCTGTGGATAGGAAATAAGTTAATTTCTGCTGCAGTACACCTTTAGGGTTAGCTAAGATAATGGAAGCATAAAGTTAGTAATAGTGTTAAGTACATTTTAAACAATACAGAATTTTTCATTGTTTTACAAGATCAATGAAACAATTTTTAGTTTAT
Source organism: Hyla sarda (assembly GCF_029499605.1). NCBI lineage: Eukaryota > Metazoa > Chordata > Amphibia > Anura > Hylidae > Hyla > Hyla sarda. Next base: position 89,081,321 of record NC_079189.1, read on the forward strand.
GCTGGTATTTCCCTTTATCACACTAGCTCATGCACTATTAGTTTTTTTAATTTTTTATTTAATAACCTTTTTTAACCAAAAATGAACAGGACATTGCAAATTACAAAATGTGTAATGTACTATGAACATGTACTAAGAAAAAAAGCAGTTACAGCTTTTTAAATATTTATTTTACACTGGTGAGCTATTTACGGGTTATGTAAAGCCCTGTTCAGAATTACTGTGACACAATCAAGCTGGTATCAGACATGTTGTTAAAAGCAGAATTAGCTGCAACTCAAAAGATTTTTCATGCTAAGTAATGTTGCTCTTGGCAAATTCCATGTAGGTTATTTCCTGTCCTGATTCTTACAACTTCTAACACTAGTGACAACATAATAGCAATTAAAATGCAACAGTGCCTTAATTGTGCATAATACTGCAATGGTACAATTATAGAGCGACTTGAAGACAAATAAAATAAAGAGTTAATAACATTTTGTCATCCAGCCTTTTGAAGGATTTATTCACCAATCATTTAGAAAAGATTTGTCAATGTTGACAATTATAATCAAGATATTTTTCCAGTGGAATCTTTAGTCCCAAGTCAAAATTTGAGAGACTTGCTTCAGGAGTTTACTTGGGAGATCTTGGGAGATTTAGAACAAGAGATTTTTAGATCTTCTTCCATAGGTGGATTTGGGTAGCTCCGTAGGTGATATTTTGATACTCTCTAGCCTTAAAGAGTATTTTAGTTATATCAGCACAGTTCAGAAGACCACAAATAATTCAGCTGGTTTGGGCTTGGGTGAAGATCTTAGTCAGTACCAAGTAAATCAGCAAAGATTTACAGGAATCCCTTTAATATGTATGTTCCTTCTTCTGCTTCTGTTCTCTTGGTCTTCCAAAAGTACATAGGCTTGGTCAAGTTATTGTTATTGCAAAGCAATTATGTCTTCCAGGGCTTCAGAGTAGGTCAATGTAGCAAAGCATGTCGTTTCAAGATATTCCATTCTGGATTGGATTCATTTCAGAACAGAGTTCATCAATTTAATGAATTAAAGGCTCCATAGGTTGGGCTAGGGCTTCCTAAGGAAGGCATGGATATTTGGAGATCCGTCAGTATCATAGCTGTGGTCAGACTTCTCACCACCCTCAAATTCAGAGGCGCTTGTCAGAGATGATTTCAGAAGACAGCCAAGGGAGAGAGTGAACTTTTTTCCTTCGAAATTTATCCAGCTCACCTTGCTGCCTGTGGGGTTTAGTTGTGTCCGCATTGTCTCTATGCTTATGTTATCTGGTTTAGCCCATGGTGTCAGGTCATGACACAGATGAATGTATCACAATGAGAAAATGATAAATTAAGCCAGCATGATTTTTTTTTTTATATTGATTCTTTTTGTCAGAATAACCCATTAAAATAGAACTCCAACAATCGGTGGTAGAAGTAAATGTAGTAGGCAATAGATGAGGTCCTCAAGGAGGGGGGTGGGGGGAAAGCACTTGCTGGACCCTCACAAAATAGTAACAGTTCAGTCAGCCAACAATAAAGGTACTTGTGAGAACAGATATAGCAGATACAATCATTCAGTAGCACTTCAAACACTCAGCCCACGTTTGGAATTGATCACATAGCGGGAGATTCATCAAAACTTGTGCAGAGCAAAAGTTGTCCAGTTGCCTATAGCAACCAATCAGATTGCTTCCGGATTTTTAAAAAAAATGCCTCTGAAAAATAAAAGAAGCAATCTGACTGGCTGCTATGGGCAACTGGTCAACTTTTCCATAGCACAGGTCTTGAAGAACCTTCCCAATAGTGTGCAGTACAGTCCCACCTGTATTAAGAGAGCACCAACAGAGATTGCTATGAAGAATTACTGGCGTCCAATGTTGAAACGCAAGTGCTGGTTACTTATGAGGATTTTCCGCTAGTGTAGCCAGGGTGATCAGAGGTGGCCCACCACTGATGCCTCACTTTTACTTCCATAAAGTGGTCTGTATTGAAAACTTCAATGGGCACTCCAATCCTAGCCCCTAAAGGACATGTGCCGTAAATGTACGGCGATGCATAGCACCTCTTAGCGTACATTTACGGCATGGGTGTGATACGAGTGCAGGAGCTGCGCTTGCTTCATTCCCGGTGGCTGTCAGCAGCCACGGACCCGCTGGTAATGATGGACATAAGCAATCACGCTGATGTCTGCCATTAACCCCTCAGGTGCCGTGATCAATACAGATCACGGCATCTGCGACAGTGCAGCACTTATAATGGCACTGCCGTGGGGATCAGGTCAACTAGGATGGTGGACGGAGATCCCCTCACCTGCCCCCATCCGTCTCCCGAGATCTTCTGCACTGATCTGCCTTCCAGCAGACCAGAGCAGAAGATCACAGATAATACTGATCAGTGCTATGCCCTATGCATAGCACTGAACAGTTTTAGCAATCTAATGATTGCTATAAATAGTCCCCTATGGGGACTAAAAAAGTGTAAAATAAATGTAAAAAAAAAGTTTAAAAAAAAAGCAAAAAAAAAGTGAAAAATCCCCTCCCTCAATAAAGTTTTAAATCACCCTTTTTCCCATATTAACACATAAAAGCGTAAAAAAAAAAGATAAATAATAAACATATTTGGTATTGTTGCGTGCGTAAATGTCCGAGCGATAAAAATATAATGTTAATGATCCCCTACAGTGAACGGCGTAAGCGTAAAAATAAAAAGTTTAAAATTTTCTTTTTTGTCACATCAAACGGCAAAATAATTTAATAAAAAGCGATCAAAAAGTCATATATATACTGGCAAATCTGGTACCAAAACAAACTACAGATCATGGCAAAAAGAATGAGCCAGCAGACATCCCCGAATACAGGAAAGTAAGGAAGTTAAGGTGGTCAAAATAGGGCAATTTTAAACATGATTTTGTAAAAAACAGTTTGAGATTTCTTAAAAGCAGTACAATAATAGAAATGTATGTAACCATGGGTATCATTTTAATCATATTGACCCAGAGAATAAAGAAAACATGTATTTATTGCTGTAAAGTATACAGCGCGAAAACGAAACCCCCCATATTTGCAAAATTATGATTTTCTTGAACAAAAAAATTTATTTTTGGGTTTACCATACATTTTAGGGTAAAATGAGTGATGTATCCATAGGATAGGGGATAAGATGTCTGATCACGGGGAGTCCGACCGCTGGGACCCACACAATCTCTGGCATGGCACCCCGGAGTTCTGAACATTAATATTCAGAACACTGGCTGTGCTAGGATTTGGAGTGGCCATATTCGTCACAACCCCTCCATTCACGTTTATGGGAAAAACAGAGAGAGCATTTGCGTCTCTCCATATGTTCAATAGTGATATATGGAGCTTTGGGCTTCAGGCTGTTGTTGCCAGTAATGCAGCACGGAGAGGAGATGCAACAAGAAAAAAAAAGGAGTAGCTTACCCACTCCAATGTAGAATCCACTGTCACTGGAAGCACACAGGTGCTGGACGGGGATGTTGCTGTACGAAGCAGAGATGTCTGGCCAATCACAGCACAGCACCTAGTCCTTACTGTTATGCTATGACATAGTGCTGGTGAAGTGCACTGTACTGAACAGGCTAGAAAAGTGCTGGGGAATGAATTGCAGTACACTACTATAGTGAAATAGCAGTTGATGTACTAGCTTTGCAAGGTTCCATGGGAGAAGAAAACAAAGAAACAGAAGCTTAACAACAATTAAGGGGTTTTAATAAGCACTGAACTGAAACTTAGAAACATAGAATGTGTTGGCAGATAAGAACCATTTGGCCCATCCAATAATCTGAATCCTATCAATAATCCCTGGCCCTATCTTATATGATGAATAGCCTTATGTTTATCCCATGCATGTTTAAACTTCTTCACTGTATTTGCAGCGAGCACTTCAGAAGGAAGGCTATTCCATCCAACTGCTGCAGCCTTTCCCCCTGCAAACACTGCCATTTCCCAGGGTTTTTAGGTGGAAATAGAAAGAGTTTCCTGTGTGGGGCCACCCTTTTTAGGGTAACACTTGCCAAGAATGGAATTAATAGGGCGAGAGTAGGGCCTTACAGGGGAAGTTTTTTCCCCCCACCTGTATCACATCAATACTTGGCGGTGTAGGTGGCGCATGCTGTTTTTTGCACACCTTTCCTTTTGTTTGATTTAAAAAAATAATTGGGGTACGTATATTTTATTTTTATTCTAAGAATATTATTGAAAGTTAGGTTTTACGTAATGCATATCCTCAATACTTACTTGTGGTCTCATGCGGAGGAATGTCTGTAACTTGGGAGCAGCGCATTAAATATGTTTAGCACTATTCATATTTGTGAAGTGTTGGTGTGGCACCATGGCCAATCTACTCTGATGCATCAGGCATTGGTGAGTAGAAATCCTGGCTGATCCATGCGTGATTCATCTTCACAAAGGTCAGTCTCTCCTTTTTTTTTTTTTTTGTGGACAGACAAGTTTTCCTTGGGGTTACTATGGCCCTCGCTGCACTAAACATCCTCTCTGATGGCACAGTACTGACCGTGCACTGCTAGTTGCAGCCACAAATCAACTATGAATAGTGGAGCTGAACCCACAGCATATGATACTTCTTTAGGGGAGGGAACAGCATAGGACAGAGGCAATGGGAGGACAGGGACTGCTCCCAGGCCATGCCAACTGAGGGTTGTGTCTGAGGAACCCACTGACTGTTGACTGGGGGTGTCAGATGTCTCTTGTGATGAAGTGGATTACCATGTTAACCAATCGATGACGGCAGATGAGTTGCTGGTCGAGACACGACCACTAGCTGATTCCGGGAGCTAAGGCCTCTCATTCCGACTCCTGCTGCCACTCGCCCCTAGTCTGCTGCGACCTCTGCCAGATGAATTTAGGCCTCTGCCACTCCTCTGTGCACGTCCTGGTACTTCTCTGCCTTACATACTTAGTGCGTATATGAGGGGAGTACAATACGCTCCACTATGCTTAAAAAAGTTTTTGTGTACAACACTAGCTGGTGAGTACTTTTGCCTGGTCTTACACAGTACCTAGGCCCCTGAGACTTTAACTGGAACAAAATAGTACACCACTTAGATGTACATATGTGATATGCACTTATGAGGGGAGGGCAATGTGCTCCAGTACGCTTATAAAAGTATTTGTGTACAACACCAGCTGGTGAGTACTTTTGCCTGGCCTTTCACAGTATCTAGGCCCTGGAGACTTTAACAGGTACAAAATAGTACACCACTTAGATGTACAGTACAGACCAAAAGTTTGGACACACCTCATTCAGAGTTTTCTTTATTTTCATGACTATGAAAATGTAGATTCACACTGAAAGCATCAAAACTATGAATTAACACTTGTGGAATTATAGACATAACAAAAAAGTGTGAAACAACTGAAAATATGTCATATTCTAGGTTCTTCAAAGTAGTCACCTTTTGCTTTAATTACTGCTTTGCACACTCATGGCATTCTCTTGTTGAGCTTCAAGAGGTAGTCACCTGGAATGGTTTTCACTTCACAGGTGTGCTGGTGTGGAGGAGGAGGTGTGATGGTGTGGGGGTGCTTTGCTGGTGACACTGTTGGGGATTTATTCAAAATTGAAGGCATACTGAACCAGCATGGCTGCCACAGCATCTTGCAGCGGCATGCTATTCCATCCGGTTTGCGTTTAGTTGCACCATCATTTATTTTTCAACAGGACAATGACCCCAAACACACCTCCAGGCTGTGTAAGGGCTATTTGACCAAGAAGGAGAGTGATGGGGTGCTGTGCCAGATAACCTGGCCTCCACAGTCACCGAACCTGGACCCAATCGAGATGGTTTGGGGTGAGCTGGACCGCAGAGTGAAGGCAAATGGGCCCACAAGTGCTAAACATCTCTGGGAACTTCTTCAAGACTGTTGGAAGACAATTTCAGGTGAATACCTCTAGAAGCTCATCAAGAGAATGAGTGTGCAAAGCAGTAATCAAAGCAAAAGGTGGCTACTTTGAAGAACCTAGAATATGACATATTTTCAGTTGTTTCACACTTTATTGTTATGTATATAGTTCCACATGTGTTAATTCATAGTTTTGATACCTTCAGTGTGAATCTACAATTTTCATAGTCATGAAAACAAAAACAAAAACTCTGAATGAGAAGGTGTTTCCAAACTTTTGGTCTGTACTGTATGTATGTGGTATGCACTTATGAGGGGAGGGCAATTTGCTCCAGTACGCTTAAAAAAGTATTTGTCTGTATGAAGGATTATGCAAGGTTCAATTTGGATCCAGAGTTGTTGTCAGTGCTAGCTAAACTACAGGTCTGGTCCCTTTTACCCCTGTCTCTGGCTGGCAGGATTAATATATTTAAAATGATTTATCTTCCTAAGTTTTTATATATTTTTCATCTTTCTCCTGTGCTTCCCTCTAAAATTCTTTACGAGGCTGAGTGGCACTTTGAGGTCCTTCTACTGGTAGGACAAACCTCCGAGACTAGGTCAGGCACTGCTTCAGACGTTCAAACTGAGGGGTGGCTTAGCTGCTCCTAATATGCATAATTACATTTAAGCGTCTCAACTGGTGTATGCTGCCTGGTGGATCAACCTGGATCTGGCGAACGCTTCTACTGCTCTAGCGGGAGCTCTCATGGATTCGTATGAAACTTTGACCAGTACCCCGTATAGACATTCTCCTACTTCTAGGTTGTTGACCACTATTAGAACTGTGGCCGAGGTGTGGTCGGTGGCGTCTAGATGCTTTCCACTACCGGTAATGTCTCCCAGGGCACCTCTGTGGGTGAATCCTCGTTTTGAGCACCTGCAGGAGTTGGAGGCTGCCGGGTTCTGGAGTGCTTTGGGAGTAAAATTCGGCATGCATTTGTTTGGGGAGTTTCCTGCTTTTCCCTCATTCCAAGAAATGTGTGACCGCTTCCATCTCCCTCGGAGTGCCCAGTTTAGGTACGTCCAGTTGAGACATGCGGTGGTGGCGCAGTTTGGCTCTCTTGACGTGACCCCGGCCTTTTCTGAAGTGGGGTTGCTTCTGGGTACCACTGACATCACTAAACCTTTGACTGGGGTATGCATTACTGAAATCGCTGGATCTGGATCCCTTTGAGTTGGCCTTTATAAAATGGGCAGAGGATCTTCCTGATTTGACGGTTGATCAATGGAAGGAGGTTGCTAAGACCTACTACCCCACAAAATAGTACACCACTTAGATATACGTATGTGGTCTGCACTTATGAGGGGAGGACAATACGCTACAGTACGCTTTAAAAAGTATTTGTGTACAACACCGGCCGCTGAGTACTTTTGCCTGGCCTTTCACAGTATCTAGGCCCTTGAGACTTTAACAGGAACAAAATAGTACACCACTTAGATGTACGTATGTGGTATGCACTTATGGGTGGGGGGGACAATGCGCTACAGTACGCTTCAAAAAGTATTTGTGTACAACACCGGCCGGTGTGTACTTTTGCCTGGCCTTTTACAGTATCTAGGCCTTTGAGACTTCAACGGGAACAAAATAGTACACCACTTAGATGTATGTATGTGGTATGCACTTATGGAGGAGAGAACAATGTGCTACACTTAATACACTTGAAAATGTATTTTTGCACAACACCAGCAGTACACACAAATCCTGCAGCACACAGTCGCTGTGTACTACACCCAAAATTGCACTTTCTTTCTCAATCTCACTCCCTTCCCTATCAGTGCTTCTAGGCAGGATTTGTGCTTGACTCAATCACTGCTGTTCTGTGCAGCACACTGCTCTCTGTCCCTCTCTGTAATAGAATGCTGTAGACAGTTGGGAGGTGTATCACTGCAGTAAGGATGCTTTTCTCTGCAACACACAACTGCTCTCTGTCCCTCGCTGACTTTACTAGGAGGTGAATCGCTGCTGGAGAAAAGCTTTTCTGTGCAACGCACAGCGCTGTCTGTCCCTATCGATCTCTCTGCAGTGAAAGGCTGAAGTGACTGGCCACAATATGGCTGCCGATTATATAGGGCTGTGACATCCCAGTGGTAACTGGCTGCTAATAGGCTGCATGCTGCATGTGATTCAGGGTCATCCCTCCTACCCTTGTTCCAGCCTTCCCAGGATTCCTTTCCCCATGTCCTCACGTGTGAATCCACCATTTTAGATGCCCTGGAGCCTGGAACGCACTAAATGGAGTTTAATGAAGCGATTTGCGCGATTGAATCGCTTCACTTCGTTTTCAAATTCGGATTCATCAGATTGGATTCACTCATTCCTAACAATGGCCAATTCAGGTGTTATTTTTCATAGCATTTATGAAATGGTAAATTATAATTTCAACACCAGCATTTTTTCAGCTACACATTTTATTACATACTACAATACAGTGACCCCTCGACCTATGATGGCCCCGACAAACGATAATTTCAACATGCAATGGCCTCTCAGAGGCCATCGCATGTTGAAGGCAGCATCAAGATACAATGCTTTTTTATGTCGGGGCCATCGCATAAACGGCTATCCGGCAGCGCTGACTGCTTCAGCTGCCGCCGGATAGCCGTTAACGGTGCCCCGTGAGCTCCGGTGATGGTCACTCACCTGTCCTCGGGGCTCCGGCGCGTCCTCTTCGGGATCCTCTGCATTGTCGGCGCTCTCCATCAACGTCATCACGTTGCTGCGCACGCCGTCCCATCATCCAATAGGAGCGGCATGCGTAGCAAAGTGATGGCGGCGACGGAGAGCGTGGATGCCGGGGAAGCAGAGGCCTTGCCGGAGCATCGGGGACACCACGGGGATGTGGCGGCAACAATGGACAGCGACATCCCGGGCAGCGGTGGTGAGCGGTGATGGTCCGGAGCGGCGGGGACAGGTGAGTACAACTTCCTCTAACAGAGGTCTACAACCTGCGGACCTCCAGATGTTGCAAAACTACAACACCCGGGCATGCTGGGTGTTGTAGTTTTGCAACATCTGGAGGTCCACAGGTTGTAGACCACTGTCCTATACTTTACTTTGCACGGATCCCTCAACATGCGATGGTTTCAACAAACGATGGTCCGTTTGGAACGGATTACCATTGTATGTTGAGGGACCACTGTATAGTTCTATGTTTTGTGTGTAATGGAAAAAAGTAACATGAAGGAAAAGGTTTACCTGTTAAACTTGTGAGTACAATTGCTTATTTGACATATGTTTCTTGAAGGTATTTTGCTTTGTGCCTTAATCTTGTCCTCACTGGTACAGATTTGGAGATTAGGATGTGATCCCTAAAGGCAAGGAAATCTGTGTAAAACATCTGTTGAGCCCACTTTGGCGCTTACATTACTAGGCATATTTGCATTTTTATTGACATCTTTCCAATTTTCACAGTAAAGTACATTTGTGAATAATACTTTATAATGGATCTCAATATTTTCTTTTTTTTCTCTTTTTATATAGCAACTTAATAAGAAAATGTGACATCTTTGAAAAGTTAAAACAATATTGTGTTAATCTCACTTGTATTTGCTTGTGATCAATTTAATATTCCTTAATGCAAACTTGAAATTATTCAGAAATAAACACAAGAGATTTAAGTAAACATCTGGTCAGACCAGGTGGATTGAATGTAAGATTTATGAATAGATAGAGCTTTTACATTTTTGAAAAAGAATTGTTAATTTCCTCCTAGCTTCTTGTAGGACTGTTTTATGCATTTTAATGATGTTATCTGTCATGATAATTTATTCAGTTATGTTTTTTTTATTTTGCAGATTTTAGTTTTGTTCAATGTAAAAACATTAAAATACATTATTCTATCTTAATATACAAAGTTGGTTTGATAATGGTAACAATCTGTATTAGTAAGTGCCAATTCTTTATATTTAATGATGACTTGATAACAGGTTTGTATACCATGCCATTAATTTTTACAACATTAGTTATTAATTATCCCTAATGCAAAAAAAATTTTATTAAAAAAGCTTCCCTGCCTCTGTTGCCTCTGCTGCCATACTGCCATATGCCTGCCCACCTCTGAATATGCATAGCCTTTTCTGAAAAATATATGCTCATTCAGAGAGGCGAGGGCATATGGCAGCAGAGGGGACAGAGTCAGGAGAACTCGGAAAGCCAACATATGCTGCTCTGGACAGTTCCTAAAATGGACAGAGGTGTCAGCAGAGAGCACTGTAATCCCAAAAGAAAGCATCTCCTCTGTAGTATACAGCTGCTAATAAGTACTGGAAGTATTAAAGGGGTATTTTGGGCAAAACCATCTTATCCCCTATCCAAAGGATAGGGGATAAGATGCCTGATCGCGGCGGGCCCGCTTCTGGGAACCCCCGCGATCTCTCTGCAGCACCCGCATTCTATGCGGGGCTGCGTCTCCAGTTTCGGAAACCTCCCATAGACATGAATGGAGGGGGCACGGTGTGACATCACGTCCCCAGTCCCGAATCCCGGAGGTTTCCAAAACTGGAGACGCAGCTCCGCATAGAATGCTGGTGCTGCAGGGAGATCGCGGGGTGTCCCAGCAGCAGGCTCCCCACAATTAGACATCTTATCCCCTATCCTTTGGATAGGGGATAAGATGTTTTTGCCCAGAATACCCCTTTAAGAATTTTTAATAAAAGTAATTTACAAATCTGTTTAACTTTCTAACATCAGTTGATTTAAAAAAAAAAAACTTTTCCACCAGAGTCCCCCTTTAAGTCTACAACAGGACCACGGATCAAAATAGGTAATACATCATTTTACTCAGGTTCACCTGCGTGATAACCCTTTGTATTGGGTTTAGTGTACCAGATGTCAGAATCCCTTTATGACTGTGGATATGTCATTCCAATTTTCTTAGAAGTTTGGTTCCTTATACATTCAACATACTGTATATTTAATGTTAGAAAAACAGTACTAAGTACTGCACCATTGTCTTATTTAAAAAAACAACACAAAGCTGATTGCAGGTATTAAGCACATGTAAACATGCATAAGGCTATGGCTCTCACATGAGGCTGCTGGGAGCTGTACCCCTACTAATCTCATATTTAGGTGATACATTTTAGATGATCAAATGTCACTTTTCTTTTATTGTAGTCTAAAGTAAATATATATATATATATATATATATATATATATATATATATATTTGGTGCATAACTTAATCCTTTAAAGAGAAACAGAATATATAAGCTTATAGACAGGGATTTATCAAAAGTCCCCACGTATGTGATTTTTTGTGAGTTTTTTACCCGCTATGATTTTGCTTATGTGCGACCTATTTATCAAAAAGTTGCACGTCTTTGAAAAATAAGTCACACATAAGCTATTTTTTTAAATTCTACTTCATATTGGAAAATCTGTGAGGAAAGCATTTCAATCTCCCTCCAGAGCTCATTAAGAAGAGAACACTTGATGTGCATTCTCCCTATGACTGAATTTTATTAAATTATTTTTTTCCCAAAAATTTATAACAACATTTAGTATTTATTTGGGGATTTCTTCAACATTGATGTTGTTGTAGTTCATTCCTCTTTGACTATAGTGTGCTCCGCAGCAACCGCTGTCTGTGTATGTAATGATCCTGATTAGAAGCACATTTCCTTTGTAAACTTCTGCTTTGAATATTTCATGACCCAGACAGATGTCTCAGGAAAGAGATCTGCAGTGTCACTGTTAAGACAGGCAAAGTTATAACTTAAAGGACATATGCAGCATTATTACACTTTTCCCCTATCTACAGGATAGGGATAAGTGTTTGATCGTGGGGGATCTGACCGCTGGGACCCCCCTTGATATCCTAAATGGGACCCCCACATTAGCTCTCAGTGAGAGCACTAATGCGCATAGCGTAGACCTGGAGAGGTCAACGGTATGCCCCCTCCCCATACAGTTCTATGGGAGAGGCAGGGAGGCTTGAACACTGCCTCCCCGCCTCTCCCATAGAACTACATGGATGAAGCGTGTCGGCCGACCTGTGGCCATGTGCAGGAGATCGCGATCAAACACTTATCCCCTATCCTGTGGATAAGGGATAAGTTGTTTTCAGCCACAGATGGCCTTTAATTATAGCATAAAATGTGTTTTTTTGCTTCAAGGCTTACGCTTTTTTAAGTATAAATCCATCAGCAGTCATTAGGGGATTAATCAGTCATGTAAGATGTGTTGGCAAATTTCATAACACAAACTGAGTATTTATAGGGCTATTCAATAGACTGGTCACAATGTGCAACGACCTGGCGATAAGGAGTCAACACTGAATTTGCATTGTTTCACATTTCTACACAGTCTAAATACAAATTAACAAGTACTTACAGGAAAGTTCTTTAAAAAAAAAGTAAAAAAAAATTACATTAGATATATGCTAAATACAATATTAGAAATCAAAAAGGGTGGTCAAGCAAATGTATATATATATCTAAAATTTATACATGTCTTATGTCCCGAATTTCCAAAAAACGTATCCCCTATCCGCAGAATAGGGGATACGTTTTAGATTGTGGGGATCAGAGCGCTGTGGCGCCCCACGATCATCTGTATGGAGCCCCGACGCTCACACAGATCGTCCACGTCCACTCCAGTAAGCTCTATGGGAGAGATCAATGGAGGGGTGTGGAGGCCTCCACTTCGGGTGGGGGTCGTGACATGCCGCTTTGTGAGAGAGGGCCAGGGCTCTATACAGAAAATCGTGGGGGGGCCACAGCGTTCGGACCCCCCGCAATCCAAAACTTATCCCCTAACCTGCGGATAGGGGTTACTTTTTTTTTTAATTTATGGACATGAGACATGTCCTTTAAGCAAATTAAAGTCTTCAGATTATAATAAAAAAAACAGTTAACAAAATTTTAAAGAGTAAATGTAACAATTAAAGTAGCATCCCAGGTTAACTCTTTCATTTAATAGCGTGTAGAGGGAATACATGCTAGATTCTTATAGAGCTGCATTTTGACAGGTTTAGTAGATTTATTTACTCCCCCTCCGTCCTTGCTTACCAATGCGACCTAAAAATGCATTGCGACCATAAAAATGTACTACATTGCGACTATCGCATGTGATAAATATCTAACCACTGTAATAAAAAAAAAGAAAAGCTTACGTTTGTCAGTGGAGAAATATTGCTTACCCGATACTCTGCGCAGAAAGTCGCAACAAATATGCATAGAGTCGCATTTGTCACTTAAAAATAACATAACATAGGTATGCGGAAAAAATACACAACAGAGCTTGATTAATCCCTGTCATAGTGCGGTTCTAACAATCTTTCTCTTACCCCATTTCATGCAGCTGTTGCAAAGATATGCAGCAAAATGTATATATGAAATTATGACAAATGCTTTTAGTTATCTTAGCGCAGTAATCTCCCGGCTGTTCTGCCTCTTCATTAATATTCACTGCTCCTGCTGCATTAGGGATGACATGGCTCCCGGCTTGGCTGCTGAGTGAATATAGATAAAGAGGTTGGCAGTATGGCTAAAATGATGGTGTTAGGATTGCTAAAAGATCAACAGGAAGGCCCCCACTGCAAGTTCCTCATAACTTACATAGATATACACTTTTCAGCATATGTCAGCAATGGCTGCATGGAATGGCATTAGAAAAGCATTGTTAGAAAGAGAGTAGTCCACCCTTTCAAGGTGTATTGTAATGCACTTTTTTTGTATCCCAAAATGTTCCCCGCGGCTGTACCTTTCTATCAATGTCCTTCTTTATGAAATTGGTCCGGACGTTTTACCACTGCAGCACCGAGAGTTTCCCCGTACTTCTGGGTTATGGTGGTGTGGAGGATGACATAAAAATCGTCATCCCCCATGCTGCTATGCTCCTGTCCCTCCATGCCTCACTCCTCCTCATCCCCTCCCCTACCTCATCCTTTTCCCTCCCTAATAATTTCAATAAAACTGTGAGTGCGCAGGTGCGGACAGAAGGCTCTGATTGGGGAATCCAGAGGCGTTTGAACAGCCCAGTGAATCGCGGCTGTGCAAACGAAGGGCTAGGGAGACTGGCAGAGAGCGGGGAGGATCATAAGAAAGTTGACGTTTCATTATCAAAATGTTCGCGGCACGCTGAATGCATAGGGGACGAAATTCATCATTGTGAAACCCAAGTTGTACTTCTAGATTTCTGAAAACTCGGGGATGCGTGGATATTACTGAGTGGAGGTTATTAACAATATTATATAACTTATGATTATCTTTTCAATGGTCCAAACAAAATTTGCTCTGGAGTACTCCTTTAAGCCTGTATATTCGGGTCAGTAAGGGTGACCCTCCTATATGGGGCTTAACTCATTAAATAGAAAAAAGATAAATAGGTTCAATGTGAGCTAATACTGACAAAGGATATCTTTGCCTCCTCATTGAATGATGAGCAGATGGCTGTCACAGTTTCACTAGTTAAAGTTATTGAAGATTAAATGAAAACTGTCAGCTTGCTCCCCCCGCACTAACCAGGGGTACTGGCTGGTAGTGCGGTGGACGCTGATCAGTTTGATGCTTACCGTGCCTGGATCCACCCCGCCGTTTGGCCGCAATCTTCTATTTTCGGTATGAAGAGGGTGAGGCGGACGGAGGGGAGGAATACTAATGAGCTGGGCGGCGCTGCCAGCAAAAATGCTGACATCAGAGTGCCAGTTAGCCCGACCGATGCAAGTTAGCACTTAATTAGCATATACCGAAAATAGAAGATTACGGACGAATGGTGGGGCAGATTTGGGTACAGTAAGCATCAAACTGATCAGCGTCCCCTGCACTACCAGCCAGTACCGCTGGTTAGTGCGGGGGGAGCAAGCTGACAGCTTTCCTTTAAGGGAATAGACAGGAGGTGAATGGAGCTCAGAAGGAATTTAAAGGGGTACTCCAGCCCTAGACATCTTATCCCCTATCCAAAGGATAGGGGATAAGATGTGTGATCGCAGGGTTCTGCCGCTGGGGACCCCCACAATTTCTCCTGCAGCACCCACTTGTCATCAGCCTCACAGAGCAAAGATCGTTCTGTTTCTGATGACTCAAGATACAGGGGCCAGAGTATTGTGATGTCCACGCCCCCTTTCATAGACTTGCATTCAAGGGGCAGAGTGTGATGTCATGAGGGGGCATATCTGTGACATCATGATACTCTGGCCCCTGTATTGTCAGTCTTCAGACATGGAGCGATCTTCACTCCGTGAGGCTGATGACAAGAGGGTGCTGCAGGAGAATTGTGGGGGTCCCCAGCGGCGGACCTAGCCAGAGCGGTGCTCATTCAGAAGCTGGAATGTCAATTCATTGAACCCAATGCACAGCTCAGGCTACACTGTTAGAGGGTTTAATATACTGGACAACTATAGAAGAAAAATCATATGACCTTATTGGTTTTTTTTTAAACAGCACAATACTGACATTCACACATGTGGCTATTTTATTAAACATTAAAATAAATTATTAAATTAATCATTTGCGGTGATTTTATTTTATTTATTTTTTACCTTAAAAAATTCACAATCCCCAGAGAAAACATGGGAGGAATCTTGCATCTGCACACATTTTTAACATAAAACAAAACAAAAACAAAAAATATATAAGAAAAAGTGGATTTATATAGAACAAATATAAATTACATGTAAAGGTAAGCAATGTAATGTTTATATTTATTGCTCTGTTAAGGAAAGATAACAATGTGCATTATGTTGCAAATATTAAAAGTTCCAATCTGTATAAATTTACCCCAATGGGGTAAAATTTTAGTCATAAGTAAAGATGATGAAATCTACCCAGATATGTTTTGGGTCGGATTTGCAAATCTAATCCTGCAAAGAGATGGTCTGATGAAGCACTAGGTGGGTGTGAAACAGCTGTAACCATACTGTAAAGAACGGTGTCTATACCCGAACCCGCTTTAACGGTTTATTCTACTATTTCCTACACAAAATATGTACAGGAGCAAGGACTCTTGTGAAAGGAAGGAGTCTCTGCTCCTGTACTGTACACTAAGTGGCTGACCAAGTAGAGACCACCTAGCCTAGAGAATAATGTTAATGGAAGCTAGAATGCATACAGCAGCACAGCTCATCTCCATGCTACTTAGTATTCAGGAGTAGGGATTAAATAAATCCAAAACAAATCTGAAAAAGTTTAGATTCTAATGAATCTAAATTTTATGTAAAATTTTAACCAACTCTGATATGTGATGAATCTATTTGCTTGTTTCTAAATATTAGTATTAAAAGCTTAGATAGGAAGTATACATTTCAACTATGTAAGGATACATCTTATTACAGAAATTTTTTGCTTGTAAATGTTCTGACATTAAGAAATGAAACACTTAAGTCAAATTGACCAATTAACGTAAATAGGCATTGTTGTTTAGGGTCTATTCACACGTACAGTATTCTGGGCAGATTTGATGCGCAGGATTTCAAGCTGTGTTCAGTTTACATTGAAATCTGCAGCAGAAAATCCTGCGCATCAAATCTGCGCGTCAAATCTGCACAGAATACTGTACGTGTGAACTGACCATTAAAAAACTTAGTATACGTCAATAATGCGTATGTAATGTAAGGATTTTGGAAATATGAGAATATATTAGCCAGGCCTATTATCTGCTCCCTATCACCTTATAAACTAATCATTCACTCTGTATATAAAGCTCAATTCTGTTTTGTACGTAAAAGATAGGCTAGTATGTTTCCCATACAAGTCTATGTTGAGTGCAGGAGAGAGGAGGGAGATAGGGGGAGGGAGTAATTGAAGTGAGCAGGAAACTAAGAGACTACAGTGAGCTTACTGTGAGTAATATATCTTATCCAGGGCTTAGTTCACAGCTTAGACTGCACTGTAGTGTTCTTTAACATCCTCAACAAGTGATGAGCGGCAGGGGCCATATTCAAATTCGCAATATTTCACGATTATATGGACGAATGTTTGTCCCATGTTCGCGAAATTCGCATATTTGCTATGTTCGTTCTCTTTTCTTTTCATGCTAAAATTTATAATGAAATTCGCATAGTGCGCATGCGCAATTATATCTTTCACCTAAAAGAAGGGAGGGACCAGTGTCCAGTCTGGAAGTGCCAATATTCGCATAAATATTTGCATAAATTTGCATAAAAAAAGAAACGATTATTCGTCATTACGAATATATATCACTATATTCTAAATATTAGCAAAATCGCGAAGTGCCGATAATCGCGGTGAAAATTTTCATTTTGAATATCCGTGCTCAACACTATCCTCAGTGCTGGTGCTTGTTAAGTTGTGCGTACAGACACAGAAGAGCAATATCCTCACTTCTGTGTGGAAAGTGAGGTGTATATATGTATGTATGCATGCATGTAGGTGGTAAAGTTTGTTAAATTGATTCTTCTAATATGTCGGCATTAATTCAAGGAAATGTGTATCCATGCCCTAAAGAATTTTAAAGAAATGTATGACCTAGATATGTTGTACTGATTAGAACCAGATACTGAAGCTTTTTTTTAATTGTGTACATTTTATTTCATTTTTACTATATTAGTATGGCTGCCCATGTTGCCTTAACTATTTCTGACAGCAATTAGATATATGCTTTACAGCAAACCCAATAGACAAAGGCACAACAGAAAGGAGCTCACCTTTTGCACTTCTATTGGACAGATTTATTGGCACGTTATGTGACCTGTGGAGAGATCATTGTGCGGTGAAAGGGGTGGAATACTGAACATAACATATTGTGAATAGCCTAATCCCTTCCTATGTATACATGCTAGTGTTATCTTTCACTGTAATCCTGGCTCAGATGATAGACTAGCTTTAATGGAGACTGCTGAAAAGTGATCAATACAGAGCAGTAAGTGTCATCCTATTATTAGGCTCAGTGAACAGAATAAAAACTCCAAGATTTCAGGATTACCGTATTTCACAATATACAGTAGATTAGAAAATAAAATGATAAATTAGAAAAAATGTGTTAACAGTGCAACTTGATTGAAACAATAGGGAATTTTCTTGTGACACATTCATTTGAGCATTTCTCAAATAAGCCCAATTTACTAGAAATACAAATCCAATAGCTAAAAATGTGTGTAAATATCTATTATAACACTATTTTTTTTATTATGTAAGAATACATTTCATATTTATGAAAAAGAAAAACATTATCAAAAACAAAATGGGACATCTGTTTTTGTCCTTTGCATTTTAAATCAATGTTTCTCAGTATTGTGATAAATGATAATCTCTGATTCAATGTATTAACCTAGGTGAGCACATTTCCTACAGTAATATTATTATTGTCAAGTTGGTGATCAGCGCATTAATCAGATGAAGCTAAACAAATGATGGTCCGCCTTTAACAGCAGAAATGCTGCATTAAATAGCACAATAACTTGTTTTTCGTGGTGTATTACCATTTTGAAACAGAGTCTTAACATTTTCTTTAGGCACTTCATAAATCAACTTTCAGTTAATGTGACGTATTTCAAGTGTAAAATACAAGGAACTATTGAACAAGCCATGCAGTCATCTGAGAAAAAATCCTTTGTGCAAGAAAATAGTCACAATAAGGCAAGTGGCTATAATGCTGGGACATTAGATTTGAGAGAAGGCAATGTGATGGGATATGATTGTGATTTAAAGAAGAATTCCGGTGGAAAACTAAAGTTTTCAAATCAACTGGTGCCAGAAAGTTATACACATTTTTTAATTACTTAAGCCTTCTAGTACTTATCAGCTGCTTCCGTTTCAGGAACTGTTCAGAGAATAGAAGTAAATTCCCATAGAAAACCTTTCCTGCTCTGGACAGTCTCTGACATGGACAGAGGTGTCAGAAGAGAGCACCGTGGTCAGACTGTAAAGAACTACACAACTTTCTCTTGAGCATACAGCAGCTGATAAGTACTAGAAGGCTTAAGTAATTTACAAATATGTTTAGGTTTCTTGTACCAGTTGATTTGAAAACTATTTTTTCCCACTGGAGTAGCCCTTTAACTCCATGTGGTCAAAATCAGGGCTATAGTCCTGCAGGACCGCACGGGAATGGAGTTCCTGCACTTTTTTCACAGCAGGAACACTGTTCCCATTAGCAGAAGTCCTGCAGGACTAGCCCATGAGTGGAAATCTTGGGTGAGTTCCCACACTTTTGTTCCCAGGACTTGACCACTGATCAAAAGGATGTGGAAACCTAACTTACACATCTATATGATGTGATAAATGTGACTAAGAAGTTGTGTCCCCTTTTGTAACTATTTGATCCTCTGAGAAGTGCTTCCACAAGATTTTTGAGGATGAATTTCTGGTGATTTGTACCCATTTAGCCAAAAATCATTTGGAAGGTCAAGATTTGATGTTGAATAAGAAGGTCTGGAATGCAGTCAGTATTCAAGTACATTCACAGTGTTCAATGGGTTTGAGGTCAGTGCTCTATCTCCACTCATGTTCCTCACATCAAACTCAAGTAGCTGCCCTGTTTTGGGAGTTTGCATGGTCTACTTCATTGTGGCTAAGCGGTTGTTACTCCTAGATTATTCCATTTCACAGTAATAGCACTTTTAGTTAAATGAGACATTTCTAGCAGATCATAAACTTCACAAACTGATTTGTGGCAGAAGGTGGCATCCTATCATAATGTCATTGTTAAAGGGGAGAGGGCATAGGAGGTTTTTTTATGTGTTGCTAGAGCTGCAGTGAAAATATGAAATAATTAGAGATGAGCGAATGGAAGCTGACAAATCCGATTCTGGTGGACAGAGAGCAGTGCTGAAAATGTGCATTTTCACTGAAAATGATTTTTTACTGCAGCCATTAACCTCCCAGTCACTTTGTACAGCATTGTATCACAGAGAGAGGCCGAGAGCTGTGTTTTCTCATACATTTCAAAAAGCTGCCTTAACTTCATAAACCTTAGCAGAGGAGGCAGGAATAATTTTTCAGCACAATTATGTGTCTTTGTTCCACAACAAATCATCTGCTGGTTATGCTAGTCTGTAGACGGTATAATACGCAGCAGTCCATTCCTAATAGTCTTTGACAGAGTGCAATTTTGTGTTTAGTACACAGCTTTTTTGTGCTGCAGCACTGTTGTGTACTGCTGGTGTTGTGCAAAAATATATTTTTTTAAGCCTACTGTAGTGCATTTTTATGCCCTCATAAGTGCATACCAAATACCTACATCTAAGTAGTGTACTATTTTGTAGCTGTTAATCTGTCAAGGACCTAGATTCTGTGAAAGTCCAGACAAAAGTAATCACCGGCTGGTGTTTTACCCCAATATGTTTTTTAAGTATACTGTAGCGCATTTTTCTGCTCTCTTTGTTCCACAACAAAAAGTCTGCTGGTTATACTAGTCTGTAGATGATATAATATAGACCCAGTGGTCCATTCCTTATATGTGTGCAATTTTGGGTTTAGTACACAGCGACTGTGTGCTGCAGCACTGTTGTGTACTGCTGGTGTTGTGCAAAAATACGTGTTTTTAAGTGTACTGTAGCACATTTTTCTGCCCTCATAAGTGCATACCACATAACTAGATCTAAGTAGTGTACTAGTTTTTACCTGTTAATCTGTCAAGGGCCTAGATACTGTGAAAGGACAGCCAAAATTACACCCCTGCTGCTGTTCTAGACAAGTACTGTTTTAAGCGTAGTGAAGCGTATTGTACTCCCCTCATATATGCACTAAGTATGTCAGGCAGAGAAGTGCCAGGATGTGCACAGAGCAGTGGCAGAGGCCTTAATTCATCAGGCTCAGGCAGAGGTCGCAGCAGACTAGGGGCAAGTGGCAGCAGGAGTCGCAGCGAGAGGCCTGAGCTCCCAGTATCAGTAAGCGTTCGTGTATCGACCAGCAACCCATCTGCCGTCATCGATTGTTTAACACGGTCATCCACTTCATCACAAGTGACATCTGATACCCCCAGTCAACTGTCGATGGATTCCTCACTTGGCATGGCCCGGGAGCAGTCCCTGTCCTCCCATTTGATCTGACCTATGCTATTCCCTCCCCTAAAGAAGTATCTTATGCTGTGGGTTCAGCTCCGCTATTCAGTGAGGATGATCTAATAGAGAACAGTCAGCAGCTACTGCCCAGTAAAGAAGTGGAGGAAACATCCACCGCTTCCTCAGCTAGGCGGAAAAGTAGTGATGAGTAGAGTGACGTGGGAGACGGTGTTGCCAGCGTTCAGGGTCCTGAAGCCGACACTGTTGAGGAACCTCAGGAGGACATCACTTAAGTGCAGACACTTGTTGATGATTAAGCCGATCGCAATTGAGAACCGGGTGCAGAAGGAGCTTGATCATCATCAGGAGAAGAGGGTTGCAGATTGCCTGTGAGGCAGCAGCTGAGCCAGCAAGGTGGTAGCATGGTTGGCAGTCAGCACGGTGGCAAAAGTGGAAATAGCTGAGCCAAACGTGCCCTGGGAGACCACCTACTTCGCGGCAGTCTACCTTCCCGGGAGGTAGTGGAACAGAGTTCCTGGAGACAGCGGCAGTAGCTGTCAATTAGTGCGGACTGTTGGTGGAAAATCAGCTACTCGGCGGTATGGCAATTTTTCATCAAGCATCAAAAGGAGGTTAACATAGCCATATGCAAGATATGTCAGCAGAAGGTGAAGCATGTCCAGGGTCCCAATGTTGGCACCATGGCCCAGCGTCAACATATGCTGCAAAACCATAAAGTGGCCTGGGAGAACCGTGGCTCCGATGTAGTGGTCCAGCCTGCTGCATTCCCCAGAGCCAATGCTCCACCACCTCAGCCGAAGGGAGCTGAGTGTCATACCCTCCTTCTGTCGCTCCAGATGCTCCTGTTCCTCCTACTTTTAGTCAGTCATTCCGCCAACAATCCATCGGCAAAGCCATGTCCAAGAGACAACAGTATGCGCCCACTCATCCAAGGGTGCAGAAGCTGAATGTACTCCTGTCTAAGTTGCTGGTGCTGCAATCCCTCCCTTTTCAAGTGGTGGACTCTGTACCTTTCAGAGAACTGATGGCTTGTGCCGAGCTGAGGTGGAGAGTGCCAAGCCGTCATTTCTTTGTGAAGAAGGCAATACCAGCCCTGCACAATTTTGTGGAAGAGAAGTCCTTGAGCCTGTTGGTGTGTACCAAAGTGCACGGCAGTGCGGACATCTGGAGATGTAACTCCGTCATTCCACTTCTTCATTTCTTATAACACGTGTTGGAAGCGATGGCTGGTCAGGGCAAAGGAGATGTTAGGCCTACAACTCATGGCCACATGAGCCCTGTGGGGGCTAAACTGGAGGAGGAGGAGGAGGAGGAGGAGGGGGAGGGGCACAGTGGAGCACAGTTTAGGTTTCGCCAAATGGGCGTTTTTTCTAGTAAACTGACAGGAGAGGAGGGGCAGGAACAGCCAGAGGAGCTACAGGGTTATAAGAAAGGCGAAACAGGACCTAGACACAACGTGGTAGTATACAATGGAGATGGAGGCAGGCAGTCCTTCCGAGAAACTTGCACAAATGGCACGATGCATGCTCACTTGCTTGCATAGTGACAGCCGAATTGTCACCATTCGGCAGCGGGATGACTTCTGGCTCTCCACCTTATTGGACCCTCGCTACCGCCACAAAATAGGGGCCTTTTTTACACCCACTGAGAGGGAGGAGAAACTGACCTACTACAGAGGCCTCTTATGTAGCCATTTGACTGATGCCTATCTTGCGTGATTGTCCATCCTCTCACAGGTCCGAATCTCACCTTTCACTGCCATGGCTGCTGGGAAGGGGTGCGGTGGAGAGAGCAGTACCAGCTCCCTCAGCAGCAGCCTAAGTCTACAGTCGCTGATGAGTACCTTTCTTCGCCCGCATAGTGAAGCAGCTCATCAGCAGCAGGGAGACCTGGAGCAGGACCTGAACCAGCAGGCGGTGGCATACCTTGACATTCCCATGCCAACACACCTTGAAGATCTGCTGGACTTCTGGGCAGTCAAATTTGATTTGTGGCCGCAACTAGCAGAGTTTTCCCTGGAAAAGCTGTCCTGCTCGGCCAGTAGTGTGCCATCAGAGCGGGTGTTTAGTGCGGCAGGGGCCATAGTCACCCCAAGGAGAACTAATCAGTCCACGAAAAATGTGGAGAAACTGATTTTTGTGAAGATGAATCAGGCATGAATCAGCCAGGATTTCCATCCACCAATGCCTTATGCATCAGAGTAGATTAACAATGGTGCAACACCAACACTTCACAAATATGTATAGTGCCACTATATGTTCTCCTCATGCTTCAGCCAACTCCAGACTGTGCCATTCAGCCACTATATGGTCTCCTCATGCTTCAGCCCACTCCAGGCTGTGCCATTTGGCCTCCATATGGTCTCCTCATGCTTCACCAGCTCCAGGCTGTGCCATTCAGCCATTTTATGGTCTCCTCATGCTGCCATAAACTCCAGGATGTGCCATTCAGCAACTATATGTTCTATTCATGCTTCAGCCAACTCCAGGCTGTGCCATTCGTCCACTATATGGTCTCCTCATGGTGCCACAAACTCCAGGCTGTGCCATTCGACCACTATATGGTCTCCTCATGCTTCACCACCTCCAGGCTGTGCCATTCAGCCACTATATGATCTCCTCATGCTTCAGCCACCTCCAGGTTGTGCTATTCAGCCACTATATGGTCTCCTCATGCTGCCACAGACTCCAGGCTGTGCCATTCAGCCACTATATGTTCTACTCATACTGCCGCCAACTCCAGGCTGTGCCATTCGGCCACTATATGGTCTCCTCATGCTGCCACAAACTCCAGGCCGTGCCACTCAGCCAATATATGTTCTACTCATGGTGCTGCCACCTCCAGGCTGTTCCATTCATCCACTATATGGTCTCCTCATGCTTCAGCCACCTCCAGGCTGTGCCATTCAGCCACTATTTAGTCTCCTCATGCTTCAGCCACCTCCAGGCAGTGCTATTCAGCTACTATATGGTCTCCTCATGCTACCACAAACTCCAGGCTGTGCCATTCAGCCACTACATGTTCTACTCATGCTGCCACCAACTCTAGGCTGTGCCATTCGGCCACTATATTGTCTCCTCATGCTTCAACCACCTCCCGGGTGTGCCTTTTGGCCACTATATGGTCTCCTCATGTTGCCACAAACTCCAGGCTGTGCTATGCAGCCACTATATGATCTTCTCATGCTTCAGCCACCTCCCGCCTGTGCCATTCGGCCACTATATGATCTCCTCATGCTTCAGTCAACTCCAGGCTGTGCCATTCAGCCACTATATGGTCTCCTCATGCTTCAGCCAATTCCAGGCTGTGCCATTCAGCCACTACAAGGTCTCCTCATGCTTCAGCCACCTCCAGGCTGTGCAATTCAGACACTATATGATCTCCTCATGCTTCAGCCACCTCCCGGCTGTGCCATTCAGCCACTATATGGTCTCCTCATACTTCAGCCAATTCCAGGCTGTGCCGTTCAGCCACTATATGGTCTCCTCATGCTTCAGCCACCTCCAGGCTGTCCATTCAGCCACTATTTTTTCTCCTTATGCTGCCACAAACTCCAGGCTGATCAATTCAGCCACTATTTGTTCTACTCATGCTTCCACAAACTCCAGGCTGTGCAATTCAGCCACTATATGGTCTCCTCATGCTGCCACCAACTCCAGGCTGTGCCATTCAGCCACTATATGTTCTACTCATACTGCCGCCAACTCCAGGCTGTGCCATTCGGCCACTATATGATCTCATCATGATTCAGCCAACTCCAGGCTGTGCCATTCGGCCACTATATGATCTCATCATAATTCAGCCAACTCCAGGCTATGCCATTCGTCCACTATATGGTCTCCTCATACTTTACCACCTCCAGGCTGTGCCATTCAGCCACCATATGGTCTCCTCATGCTTCAGCCACCTCCAGGTTGTGCTATTCAGCCACTAAATGGTCTCCTCATGCTGCCACAGACTCCAGGCTTTGCCATTCAGCCACTATATGTTTTACTCATGCTGCCGTCAACTCCAGGCTGTGCCATTCGTCCACTACATGGTCTCATCATGCTTCAGCCAACTCCAGGCTGTGCCATTCGTCCACTATATGTTCTCCTCATGCTTCTCCCCCTCCATGCTGTAACATTCAGCCGCTATATGGTCTCCTCATGCTGCCACAAACTCTAGGCTGTGCCATTCAGCCACTATATGTTCTACTCATGCTGCCGCCACCACCAGGTTGTGCCGATCATCCACGATATGGTCTCCTCATGCTTCAGCCAACTCCAGGCTGTGCAATTCAGCCACTATATGGTCTCCTCATGCTTCAGCCTCCTCCAGGCTGTGCTATTCAGCCACTATATGGTCTCCTCATGCTGCCACAGACTCCAGGCTGTGCCATTCAGCCACTATATTGTCTCCTCATGCTTCAACCACCTCCCAGCTGTGCCATTCGGCCACTATATGGTCTCCTCATGCTTCAACCAACTCCAGGTTGTGCCATTCAGCCACTATATGGTCTCCTCATGCTTCAGCCACCTCCAGGCTGTGCCATTCAGCCACTATTTGTTCTCCTCATGCTGCCACAAACTCCAGGCTGTGCCATTCAGCCACTATATGTTCTACTCATGCTGCCGCCAACTCCAAAACTCCAGGCTGTGCCATTCAGCCACTATATGGTCTCCTCATGCTTCAGCCACCTCCCGGCTGTGCCAATCGGCCACTATATGGTCTCCTCATACTTCAGCCAACTCCAGGCTGTGCCATTCAACCACTATATGGTCTCCTCATGCTTCAACCACGTCCAGGCTGAGCCATTCAGACACTATATGATCTCCTCATGCTGCCACAAACTCCAGGCTGTGCTATACAGCCACTATATGGTCTCTTAATGCTTCAGCCACCTCCCAGCTGTGCCATTCAGCCACTATATGGTCTCCTCATGCTTCAGCCAAGTCCAGGTTGTGCCATTCAGCCACTATATGGTCTCCTCATGCTTCAGCTACCTCCAGGCTGTGCCATTCAGCCACTATATGTTCTAGCCATGCTGCCACCAACTCCAGGCTGTGCCATTCAGACACTCTATGGTCTCCTTATGCTTCAGCCAACTCCAGGCTGTGCCATTCAGCCACTATATGGTCTCCTCATGCTTCAGTCAACTCCAGGCTATGCCATTCACCCACTATATGGTATCTTCATGCTCCAGCCACCTCCAGGCTGTGCCATTCAGACACTATATGGTCTCCTCATGCTGCCACAAACTCCAGGCAGTCATTCAGCCACTATATGGTCTCCTCATACTGATATCACCTCCAGGATGTGTCATTGTGCCGCCATATGACATGTGACATGTTAAATTTGGTCCTTTGTAACCACACGCCGGGGCACGGGACATGAAAACTTGGTAGTGTAATCTTAAATTTCAAAATCGTAAATTTCAATTTCAAATAATCGATATAATCTTTTTAAGACTGAGGCCCTATTGTCATCAACGTCATATAGTCAACATGGAACTACCACAATAATCCAATGAAACAGGTTGGATCGATCACAGTGAACCATTACTGATTAAATGAAACATTTGCAGTTCCACAAAAGAGTTACACAGTGGGGGGGGGGGGGCGGTGAGAGGCATATGCTGGATCAGGTGGTAGCTCGCCTCGCAGCAAACCGCCATGCTCACCAGAATGGGTACTCAAAAAAATGTAAATAATTTAAAATTAACCCTTTAAGGACCAGGGCTTTTTCTTTTTTTTCATTTTCAATTTTTCCTCCTTAACTTTAAAAAATCATAACTCTTTAAAATTTGCACATAAAATTCTATATGATGGCTTATTTTTTGCGTCATTAATTCTACTTTGTAATGACATTAGTCATTTTACCCAAAAATCTACGGTGAAATGGGAAAAAAATCAATGTGCACCAAAATTGATGAAAAAACACTATTTTGTAAGTTTTGGGGGCTTCCGTTTTTACTTAGTCCATTTTCCGGCAAAAATGATACCTTATCTTTATTCTGTAGGTCCATACGGTTAAAATGATACCCTACTTCTATAGGTTTGATTTTGTATCACTTCAGAAAAAAATCATGAATACATGCAGGAAAATGTATACGTTTAAAATGGTCATCTTCTGACCCCTATAACTTTTTTTATTTTTCTGTTTTCAGGGTGCTATGAGGGCTAATTTTTTGCACCAGTTTTTAATCCAGATCAGACTTTTTGATCACTTTTTATTCACTTTTTTGTGGTGTGATATAAAAAGTGATAAAAAATGCGCTATTTTGGACTTTCGAATTTTTAGCGCATACGCCATTGAACGTGCGGTTTAAAAAGTGGTATATTTTTATAATTCGGACATTTCCGCACCCGGCAATACCACATCTGTTTATTTTTATTTTTATTTACACTGTGTTTTTTTTTTATTCTTGGAAATGCCGGGTGATTCAAACTTTTATTAGGGGCAGGGATAATTGAAAGGGTTAATTATTTTTTTTTTACACTTTTCTTATGCAATATTATAGCTCCTATAGGGGGCCATAACATTGCATTAACTGATCTTTTACACTGATTGATCCATCTCCATAGGAATTGATTAATCAGTGTTTTCGGCGATTGAATGCTCAAGCCTGGATCTCAGGCTTGAAGCATTCAATCGGTGATCGGACTGCAGGAAGGAAGGTAAGAGACCTTCCTCCTGTGCTACAGTTGTTCGGGATGCCGCGATTATACTGCGGCGATCCCGAAAAGCTCCCTGAGCTAACCGGCAACTTTCACTTTCTTTTTTAGCTGCGCGGCTCAGCTTTGAGCCGCGGCTAAAGGGTTAATAGCGCGCGGCAGTGCCGCACGCTATTAGAGGCGGGTCCCAGCTTCACTATGACGCCAGGCCCGCCGCGATATGACCCCGCGTTATATCGCAGGACCGGGACCCAGGACGTACCCATACGTCCAGGGTCCTTAACCCCTTAAGGACCAAGGACGTAACAGTACGTCCTTGGTCCTGCTCCAGTGATATAACGCGGGGTTACACGGTAACCCCGCATCATATCACGGCGGGCCCGGCATCATAGTGAAACCGGGACCCGCCGCTAACAGCGTGCAGCGCCGATCGTGGCGCCATGCGCTATTAACCCTTCAGCCCTTCAGAGCTGAGCCACGCGGCTAAAAGTGAAAGTAAAAACTGCCGGTTAGCTCAGTGGGCTGTTCGGGATATCCGCGGCAAAATCGCGGCATCCCGAACAGCTTACAGGACAGCAGGAGGGTCCCTTCCTGCCTCCTCGCTGTCCGATCGCCGAATGACTGCTCAGTGCCTGAGATCCAGGCATGAGCAGTCAAGCGGCAGAATCATCGATCACTGGTTTCCTATGAGAAACCAGTGATCAATGATAAAGATCAGTGTGTGCAGTGTTTTAGGTCCCTATGGGAGCTATAACACTGCAAAAGAAAAGTGAAAAAAAAGTGAATAAAGATCATTTAACCCCTCCCCTATTAAAAGTTTGAATCCCCCCCCCACACAAAACAGTGTGTAAATAAAAATAAAAATAAACATATATGGTATCACCGCGTGTGGAAATGTCCGAATTATAAAAATATATCGTTAATTAAACCGCTTGGTCAATGGCGTATGCGCAAAAAATTCCAAATTCCAAAATAGTACATTTTTGGTCACTTTTTATATCATTTAAAAATGAATAAAATGCAATCAATAAGTCCTATCAATGCAAAAATGGTACCGTTAAAAACTTCAGATCACGGTGCAAAAAATGAGCCCTCATACCACCCCATACACGGAAAAATAAAAAAGTTATAGGGGTCAGAAGATGACAATTTTAAACGTATTAATTTTCCTGCATGTAGTTATGATTTTTTCCAGAAGTACAACAAAATCAAACCTATATAAGTAGGGTATCATTTTAATCGTATGGACCTACAGAATAAAGATAAGGTGTCATTTTTACCGAAAAATGTACTACGTAGAAACGGAAGCCCCCAAAAATTACAAAACGGCGTTTTTTTTTTCAATTTTGTTGCACAATGATTTTTTTGGCCATTTCACCGTAGATTTTTGGGCAAAATGACTGACGTCATTACAAATTAGAATTGGTGGCGCAAAAAATAAGCAATCATATGGATTTTTTGGTGCAAAATTGAAAGAGTTATAATTTTTTAAAGGCAAGGAGCAAAAAACGAAAATGCAAAAATGAAAAAACCCCGGTCCTTAAGGGGTTAAGGGGTTAAAGTAAATAAAAATGACATAAAAAATGTATTTACACTCTTCCATTTTGACGCCATATGGTCTCCTTGCTGCCACATTCAGATGCTCTGCTGCAGTGATTCGAATAGCGATGCCTTTAATCTGCATGTCATACTGAATAACAGTATTATTTCCCTACCACAGCACACTCCCTATGCGCGTTAGAACAAAGCAAACTATTCTACACCCCTATTGAGGCTCTCTGTAGGCCAGAAATAGCTGTTTTTAATACAGATTTGCCTCAAATACATTTTTCGGAAAATTCTGAGAATCGGCCGAATCAAATTTTTCAAAAGTGCACTCATCTTTAGAAAGAAGTATACTTACTACTTACCTGACCCACTCCCTGACTGCTGTTATTTTCCTGAGCCTCTGGTCACCAATGTGGTCCTCTTTTTCCTTGCTCCTTTGATACATACACCACTGCACTTGATTTGGAAAACCAAGCAAAGGGAAATATCATGCTATATAGGCCAACAAACAAGGGTTATCCCTAGGGATGAGCGAATCGAATCTGGAAAAAACTTCTGTAATTTCTTATTGTTATAAGTAGGGATGAGCAAATCAAACCTGACTAATCCAAATTAGTTACGAATTTCAGGAAAAATTTGATTCACAACAAATGCAAATATCACTCCGATTCGATCATTCAAGACGCTTCATTAAACTCTATTTAGTGCGGTCCAGGCTCCAGGGCATCTAAATGGTGGATCCACATGTGAGGACATGGGGCACGGAATCCTGGGAAGGCGGGAACAAGGGATGGCGGGATGACCCTGAATCACATGCAGCATGCAGCCTATCAGCACCCAGCCACCCCTGTGATGTCACAGCCCTATATAAACGGCAGCCATCTTGCGGCCAGTCACTTCAGCCTTTTATTGCAGAGAGAGTGAGAGAGCGAGAGAGAGAGAGAGAGAGAGAGAGAGAGAGAGAGAGAGATGGACAGACAGCGCTGTAGGTGTTGCACAGAAAAGCACTTTTCCAGCAGCGATTCACCTCCCAGTCACATCAGCGTTCTATTACAGAGAGGGACAGGGATCAGTGTGTTGTACAGAAAAGCTTTTTTACAGCAGCAATTCACCTCAAGCCCAAATCCAGCCTAGAAGCACTGAAAGGGAAGGGAGAGAGATTGAGAGAGAAAGTGCAATTTTGGGTGTAGTACACAACAACTGTATGCTGCAGCACTTGTGTGTACTGCTGGTGTTGTAGACAAATACTGTTTTAAGCGTAATGGAGCGCATTGTCCTCCCCTCATAAATGCATACCACATACACACTTCTAAGTGGTGTACTATTTTGTTCCTGTTAAAGTCTTGAGGGCTAGATACTGTGAAAGACCAGGCAAATGCACACACCTGCTGGTGTACACAAATACTGTTTTGAGTGTAGTGAAGTTCATTTTCCTCCCCTCATAAGTGCATACCACATACCTACATCTAAGTGGTGTTCATGTTAACCCCTTAAGGACGCAGGGTTTTTCAGTTTTTGCACTTTCGTTTTTTCCTCCTTACCTTTTAAAATCATAACCCTTTCAATTTTCCACCCAAAAATCCATATTATGGCTTATTTTTTGTGTCACCAATTTTATTTTGCAGTGAAATTTTTCATTTTACACAAAAATTCACGGCAAAACGGAAAAAAACAATCATGGTACGACAAAATCAAAGAAAAAACGCCATTTTGTAATTTTGGGGGCTTCCGTTTCTACGCAGTGCATATTTCGGTAAAAATGACTCCTTATCATTATTCTGTAGGTCCATACGGTTAAAATGGTACCCTACTTATATAGGTTTCATTTTGTTGTACTTCTGGAAAAAATCATAACTACATGCAGGAAAATTTATATGTTTAAAAAGGTCCTTTTCTGACCCCTATAACTTTTTTATTTTTCCACGTACAGGGCGGTATGAGGGCTAATTTTTTGCGCCGTGATCTGAAGTTTTTATTGGTACCATTTTTTGTTTTGATCAGACTTTTTGATCACTTTTTATTCATTTTTTAATGGTATAAAAAGTAACCAAAAATAAGCTTTTTTGGACTTTGGAATTTTTTTACGTATACGCCATTGACCGTGCGGTTTAACAAATGATATCTTTTTATAGTTCGGACATTTACGCATGCAAAGATACCACATATGTTTATTTTTATTTTTATTTACACTGTTAAATTTTTTTTATCGGAAAAAGGGAGTGATTTAAACTTTTATTAGGGAAGGGGTTAAATGACCTTTATTCACAATTTTTTTTTTACTTTTCTTTTGCAGTGTTATAGCTCCCATAGGGACCTATAACACTGCACACACTGATCTTTTACACAGATCACTGGCGTGTATTAACACGCCTGTGATCAGTGTTATCGGCGCTTGACTGCTCCTGCCTGGATCTCAGGCACGGAGCAGTCATTCGCCAATAGGACACCGAGGAGGCAGGTAAGGGCCCTCCCGGTGTCCTATAAGCTGTTCGGGATGCCACAATTTCACCGCGGCTGTCCTGAACAGCCCGACTGAGCAGCTGGGATACTTTCACTTCAGACGTGGCAGTCAGCTTTGATCGCAGGGTCTGAAGGGTTAAAACAGGGCATCACCGCGATCAGTAATGTCCTGTATTAGCCGCGAGCCCCGGCCGTTGATAGCCACCGGGACCGAATCGATATGTCGCGGGGTCACTGCGTGACCCCGCGGCATATCGCTGGAGCCGGCGGAGGACGTAAATATATGTCCTTCGTCATTAAGGGGTTAAAGTCTTAAGGGCCTAGATACTTTGAATGGACAGCCAAAAGTACACACCTGCTGGTGTTGTAGACAAATACTGTTTTAAGTGTAGTTGAGCGCAGTGTTCTCCCTTCATAAGTTCATACCACATACGTACATCTAAGTGTTGTACTATTTTGTTCCTGTTAAAGTCTTAAGGGCCTAGATACTGTGAAAGGCCAGGCAAAAGTACACATCGGCTGGTGTTGTAGACAAATACTGTTCTAAGCGTACTGGAGCGCATTGTCCTCAGAGTTCCCCTCACTCAGGTTTATGGAATGGACTGTTGCAGAAATTTCTAAAACTTAAACTGCCCCCTTTAAATCCACCATTGATGTCACATATAATACTACCTCTTTTCAGATAGCACTTTTCTCACCGATTTGAGTGTTTTTTGAAGTTTGTGTGTTTTGCACTTGTATGTTCTGTAATCAGGGCTGTAGCTCTGATGAGGCGAGGGAGGTAATCACCTCAGTTAAGCTGTTGCAAGCGGGCACAAAAATGAACATTTGTGCTGGTTTGGTTCCTGAGATATTGCGCTTTAGATTTTTATGAAGCCCCGCCCACTTTCCACTCCATGTTCTTAAATTTTAAAAACAAATACACCTTTTTTTTGTGCTGTGTTTGTGCTGGTGTGTGCTAAAAAAATTACTTTTGTTCTGCTTTAGTTTCCGAGATATTGCACGCTCAATATGCTGAAACCCCGCCCACTCTCCACGCACTGCTGTTACATTTTAAAAACAAATACACCATTTTTTTGTGCTGCGGTTGTGCCAAAAAAACGAATATTTGTGCCGCTTTGGTTTCCGAGATATTGCACGCTCGATATGCTAAAACCCCGCCCACTTTCCACCCCACGTTCTTAAATTTTAAAAACAAATACACCATTTGTTTTTGCTGCATTTGTGCTTGTTACGCCTAGCGCTCCGGGTCCCCGCTCCTCCCCGGAGCGCTCACGGCGTCTCTCTCCCTGCAGCGCCCCGGTCAGTCCCGCTGACCGGGAGCGCTGCACTGACATGGCCGTCGGGGATGCGATTCGCACAGCGGGACGCGCCCGCTCGCGAATCGCATCCCATGTCACTTACCCGTCCCGGGCCCCTCCTGTCATGTGCTGGCGCGCGCGGCTCCGCTCTCTAGGGCACGCGCGCGCCAGCTCTCTGAGACTTAAAGGGCCAGTGCACCAATGATTGGTGCCTGGCCCAATTAGCTTAATTGGCTTCCATCTGCTCCCAGACTATATCTGCTCACTGCCCCTGCACTCCCTTGCCGGATCTTGTTGCCTTGTGCCAGTGAAAGCGTTTAGTGTGTCCAAAGCCTGTGTTACCTGAACCCTTGCTATCCATCTTGACTACGAACCTTGCTGCCTGCCCCCGACCTTCTGCTACGTCTGACCTTGCCTCTGCCTAGTCCTTCTGTCCCATGCCTTCTCAGCAGTCAGCGAGGTTGAGCCGTTGCTAGTGGATACGACCTGGTTGCTACTGCCGCAGCAAGACCATCCCGCTTTGCGGCGGGCTCTGGTGAAAACCAGTAGCCTCTTAGAACCGGTCCACCAGCACGGTCCACGCCAATCCCTCGCTGACACAGAGGATCCACTACCTGTAAGCCGAATCGTGACAGTAGATCCGGCCATGGATCCCGCTGAGGTGCCGCTGCCAAGTCTCGCTGACCTTACCACGGTGGTCGCTCAGCAATCGCAGCAAATTGCCCAACAAGGACAGCAGCTGTCGCAGTTGACCGCCACGTTACAGCAACTTCTGCCTCTGCTACAGCAGCAACCATCTCCTCCGCCAGCTCCTGCACCTCCTTCCGCAGCGAGTGGCCGCTCCTAGCCTCCGCTTGTCCCTGCCGGACAAATTTGATGGGGACTCTAAACTCTGCCGTGGATTTTTGTCTCAGTGTTCCCTGCATATGGAGATGTTGTCGGACTTGTTTCCTACAGAACGGTCTAAGGTGGCGTTTGTAGTGAGCCTTCTTTCAGGAAAGGCCTTGTCTTGGGCCACACCGCTCTGGGACCGCAATGATCCTGCCACAGCCACAGTCCAGTCCTTCTTCGCTGAAGTCCGGAGTGTCTTCGAGGAGCCAGCCCGAGCCTCTTCTGCCGAGACTGCCCTGTTGAACCTGGTCCAGGGTAATTCTTCAGTGGGCGAGTACGCCATCCAGTTTCGTACTCTTGCTTCCGAATTATCATGGAATAACGAGGCTCTCTGCGCGACCTTTAAAAAAGGCCTATCCAGTCGCATCAAGGATGTGCTGGCCGCACGAGAGATTCCTGCCAACCTGCAAGAACTTATCCATTTGGCCACCCGCATTGACATGCGTTTTTCTGAGAGACATCAAGAGCTCCGCCAGGAAAAAGACTTAGATCTCTGGGCACCTCTCCCACAGTATCCGCTGCAATCTACGCCTGGGCCTCCCGCCGAGGAGGCCATGCAAGTGGATCGGTCTCGCCTGACCCAGGAAGAGAGGAATCGCCGTAGGGAAGAAAATCTTTGTCTGTACTGTGCCAGTACCGAGCATTTCTTGGTGGATTGCCCTATTCGTCCTCCACGTCTGGGAAACGCACGCACGCACCCAGCTCACGTGGGTGTGGCGTCTCTTGGTTCAAAGTCTGCTTCTCCACGTCTCACAGTGCCCGTGCGGATTTCTTCTTCAGCCAACTCCTCCCTCTCAGCCGTGGCCTGCTTGGACTCTGGTGCCTCTGGGAATTTTATTCTGGATTCTTTTGTGAATAAATTCCGCATCCCGGTGACCCGTCTCGTCAAGCCGCTCTACATTTCCGCGGTCAACGGAGTCAAATTGGATTGCACCGTGCGTTACCGCACAGAACCCCTCCTGATGTGTATTGGACCCCATCACGAAGTAATTGAGTTCTTCGTCCTTCCCAACTGTACCTCTGAGGTCCTACTCGGTCTGCCATGGCTCCGGCTTCATTCTCCCACCCTTGACTGGACCACCGGGGAGATCAAGAACTGGGACTCTGCCTGCCACAAGAGATGCCTCTCCCCCCCTCCCAGTCCCGTCAGGCAAGCCTCAGTGCCTCCTCATGGCCCCCGTCCTTGTGTCACCCTGCCCCGTGCCAAGCTTCACCCTCTGCCCTCCCTCCCCATTCCCACTCCTGCTGTACTGCCTGCCCTTGATGAAACCATCCATTCACTCCCGGTGTCCTCGTCCCAGGTAAAGCAGTTGTCGGACAAAAAAAGGGGGAGACCTAAGGGGGGGGTACTGTTACGCCTAGCGCTCCGGGTCCCCGCTCCTCCCCGGAGCGCTCACGGCGTCTCTCTCCCTGCAGCGCCCCGGTCAGTCCCGCTGACCGGGAGCGCTGCACTGACATGGCCGTCGGGGATGCGATTCGCACAGCGGGACGCGCCCGCTCGCGAATCGCATGCCATGTCACTTACCCGTCCCGGGCCCCTCCTGTCATGTGCTGGCGCGCGCGGCTCCGCTCTCTAGGGCGCGCGCGCACCAGCTCTCTGAGACTTAAAGGGCCAGTGCACCAATGATTGGTGCCTGGCCCAATTAGCTTAATTGGCTTCCATCTGCTCCCAGACTATATCTGCTCACTGCCCTGCACTCCCTTGCCGGATCTTGTTGCCTTGTGCCAGTGAAAGCGTTTAGTGTTGTCCAAAGCCTGTGTTACCTGAACCCTTGCTATCCATCTTGACTACGAACCTTGCCGCCTGCCCCCGACCTTCTGCTACGTCTGACCTTGCCTCTGCCTAGTCCTTCTGTCCCACGCCTTCTCAGCAGTCAGCGAGGTTGAGCCGTTGCTAGTGGATACGACCTGGTTGCTACTGCCGCAGCAAGACCATCCCGCTTTGCGGCGGGCTCTGGTGAAAACCAGTAGCCTCTTAGAACCGGTCCACCAGCACGGTCCACGCCAATCCCTCGCTGACACAGAGGATCCACTACCTGTAAGCCGAATCGTGACAGTGCTGGTTTGTGCCACTTTGGTTTCCGAGATATTGTGCACTAGATTTGCTGATATCCCATCCAGGCAAGGATAAACGTTGCACCCAAAAATTTAGTAGTCATCAGAGAAGTTATTTAGCATTAAATTGTACCTGTCATCAACAAAAACTTTTTACGTAATGTAGATAATAACATTATATGTATATTTGTAATATACATTGGTTAAAAAATGTGTATATTTTTGGGTAAAAAAAAGCTGTCTCTGCAGCTATTGCGTGTGTGACAAGCAGGGCTTTGTGCAGACTCGTGGCTGCAATCATCCTCATGTTTTAGCCCATAGCATGTCGCTGAGCCTCACTGCACAGAGCCCTGCTTGTCCTTAGTGCACAGAGCCCTGCTTGTCCTCGGTGTACAGAGCCCTGCTTGTCCTCAGTGTACAGAGCCCTGCTTGTCCTCAATGTACAAAGCCCAGCTTGTCCTCAGTGCACAGAGCCCTGCTTGTCCTCAGTGCACAGAGCCCTGCTTGTCCTCAGTGTACAGATCCCTGCTTGTCCTCAGTGTACAGAGCCCTGCTTGGCCTCAGTGTACAGAGCCCTGCTTGGCCTCAGTGTACAGAGCCCTGCTTGGCCTCAGTGTACAGAGCCCTGCTTGTCTTCGGTGTACTGAGCCCTGCTTGTCCTCGGTGTATAGAGCCCTGTTTGTCCTCAGTGTACGGAGCCCTCAGTGTACAGAGCCCTGCTTGTCTTCGGTGTACTGAGCCCTGCTTGTCCTCGGTGTACAGAGCCCTGCTTGTCCTCAGTGTACAGAGCACTGCTTGTCCACCCTCACTTCTTGTATCTGGACTCCTCATAGAGACACACAGGCAATAGCTGCAGGGACAAAAATCTACATATTTTTTAACCAATGCATATTACAAATATACATTTAATGGTATTATCTACATTATATATAACGTTTTTGTTGACAACAGGTACACTTTAAATAGGCACTGTCAGATATAAAAACTTTTGATATGTTGTAAAGCATGCAAAACCAATAGGTTTTGCAATTGCTTTCATTAGAAAACGTTCAGTATTTTATACTGAAAAAGCCAGTCAAAGAACTGACCCCCCCCCCCGCCTTCTGGAATGCATTCAGTGCTTTTGTCTACACTGCTTTGTCCTAGACACAGGGACGTTTTGGAGGGGGGAGGGGCTGTACACACTGCAGAGACTGCAGATAAGAGGAGGGGGAGGGGCAGGAAGACTGCTGCCGACTCTCACACCGCAGACATCAATGAGAGAGGCAGAAACATGCATTGCAGACGGAAAAGTAAGTGTTCATACATGTATGTGTGTGTGTGTGTGTGTGGATATATATGTATGTGTGTATATCAGTGTGTCTATCTAATGTGTATGTGTAAGAATATATGAAGCCAGTGTGTGTGTTTGTGTGTAATAAAGGGGGACTACAATCATATCCTCCAGCTGTTTCAAAACTATAACTCTCAGCATGCCTGCACAGCCAAATGATGTGTGGGCATGCTGGGAGCTGTAGTTTTGCAACAGCTGGAGGCACCCTGGTTGGGAAGCACTGGACTGAGGAGAGGGAGGGGGAGGAGGGGGAGTGGTTATTACAGTGAGTAACCGCCCCCCTGCTTCTGTTGGACAAAATTAAGGTATTTCAGAAATAAAGCTAATTCTGAGAGAAATGTAGGTCACAGACACATACAAAGTACATGAACAGGATGAGATACTGAGCAACATATAACAGTTTTGTTTTTTTGAGTGATCTGCTGGGTACGCTTTAAGGGATTAAAGTAGCAATATTTGGTTTATTATGATATACACAGGGTTATTACTTCATACACCGTGACCGGTCAATGATGGGAAGAGGTTATACCTCGCAGAGGTGGTAATGTCTGTATGTGCATCTCTGCTACCTGAGATGTAACTCCATCTTCAGCAATGTCAAATGGAGGTCATAAGCCATGGACAAGCATTCTGAGGTGGCTAATGCCCAACCTGTGTTCATTTCATTATGCAGAATGGAGGTTTTTGGCTGAGCAGCATTAGTTGATACTCTGTTGAGCTTCGGCTTCAACCTTTTTCATAAGCTTTACAGCAGACCACTGACCCTGGAGGGGACCACACATTAGTAATAAGTTTGTGACATCACTGGAGAACAAGGTCACAGTACTCCTGGATTAATAACCTCTACCGCCAAGCACTAGTGTTGTTGGTTCTAGTAGTTATTTTCTGATGGATGAACAGTAGCCCAAACCACAACTTATGTGATGTAACTACAAAATGAATAAATAGAAATTTACATCCAGTGGAGGAGTGTGGATAGACATTAAAAGTGGGCTCACAATTGAATTGCGCTTTTGAACTCCACTCAGAAATTCCAGTTCAGCAGAGTCCCATTGTTGTCAATGGGATCCCATGGCACCATGCACACTACGGAATTTCAAAAAATAAACATGTCCATCTTTTCAGCAGAATTCTATGGGGAATGGCAATGTCTGTGGGGTCCTAGCGCCGTTCTCAGAATCTCCACCATGAATTTTTCCAGACAGATATTCTGCAGTGTGAACATGCCCGTAATGAGATTTCAGAGGGACAGGTAAGCAGTACAGCTACCCTATAATTTAAAGGCCATTATTCCAGCTTAACCATAACTAATGAAAAAAAGGAAAAACAGGGAAAAAAAATTATTGTGAACCAAAGCGGTACAAAAATATTTTTTTGTGGCACAAAAGCAGCACAAATGAATGGGATATTTGTTTTTAAAATTTAACAACATGGGGTGGAAAGTGAGCGGGTTTTAAAATTTTCTGTTCTCATCTCCGGAGCAAAAAGAGCTAGCTACAGCTCGGTCTGTAATGCACATCATGTAACAATGTTTAGCACTTATCTGATTGCTGTTATTAGAGCCTTGTAGTTTGCAGACTTTTTTTTAAAGATGTTTTTTAATTTATGAAAAGTGACTTGTAAATTTCATAAATAATTATTATTTAACATTCTAATAAGCTATAGATAAATAAACACGTATTTACATAATTAAAAAGCTGGATTGGAGTGTGAATGTGGGAGATTCGTAAAATAGCTTGGATATGAAAAGTGCTGTAGAAATGACAGAAGTGAACTAAGGTTTGTGTTTATAATGTGAAAGTGTCTGAAACATTTTATCGTGTTTCATTCAGGCTTCAGTTTTCGAGAACCTTTGTTTATATCGTTAATTAAACCGCACGGTCATTGGCGTGCGCGCAAAAAAATTCCAAAGTCCAAATTAGTGCATTTTTGGTCCCTTTTTATAAGTCCTATCAATGCAAAAATGGTACCGCTAAAAACTTCAGATCATGGCGCAAAAAAATAGCCCTCATATTGCCCCATACGCAGAAAAATAAAAAAGTTATAGTGGTCAGAAGAGGACAATTTTAAACGTATACATTTTCCTGCATGTAGTTATGATTTTTTCCAGAAGTACGACAAAATCAAACCTATATAAGTAGGGTATCATTTTAATCCTACGGACCTACAGAATAAAGATAAGGTGTCATTTTTACCAAAAAATGGACTGTGTAGAAACGAAAGCCCCCAAAAGTTACTAAATGGCGTTTTTTATTTTTTATTTTGTCTCACAATGATTTTTTTTTTCCATTTCGCCATAGATTTTTGGGTAAAATGACTGATGTAATTACAAAGTAGAATTGGTGGCGCAAAAAAAAGCCAGCATATGGATTTTTAGGTGCAAAATTGAAAGAGTTATGATTTTTTAAAGGTAAGGAGGAAAAAAACGAAAATGCAAAAACAGAAAAACGCTAAGTCCTTAACCCCTTAAGGACTCAGGGTTTTTCCGTTTTTGCACTTTCGTTTTTTCCTCCTTACCTTTTAAAAATCATAACCCTTTCAATTTTCCACCTAAAAATCCATATTATGGCTTATTTTTTGCGTCACCAATTCTACTTTGCAGTGACATTAGTCATTTTACCCAAAAATGCACGGCGAAACGGAAAAAAAAATCATTGTGCGACAAAATCGAAAAAAAAACGCCATTTTGTAACTTTTGGGGGCTTTCGTTTCTACGCAGTGCATATTTCGGTAAAAATTACACCTTATCATTATTCTGTAGGTCCATACGGTTAAAATGATACCCTACTTATATAGGTTTGATTTTGTCGCACTTCTGGAAAAAATCATAACTACATGCAGGAAAATTTATACGTTTAAAAATGTCATCTTCTGACCCCTATAACTTTTTTATTTTTCCACGTATGGGGTGGTGTGAGGACTCATTTTTTGCGCCGTGATCTGAAGTTTTTATCGGTATGATTTTTGTTTTGATCGGACTTTTTGATCACTTTTTATTCATTTTTTAATGATATAAAAAGTGACCAAAATACGCTTTTTTGGACTTTGGAATTTTTTTGCGCGTACGCCATTGACCGTACGGCTTAATTAATGATATATTTTTATAGTTCGGACATTTACGCACGCGGCGATACCACATATGTTTATTTTTTATTTTTTTTACACTGTTTTATTTTTTTTATGGGAAAAGGGGGGTGATTCAAACTTTTATTAGGGAAGGGGTTAAATGACCTTTATTAACACTTTTTTTTTACATTTTTTTTGCAGTGTTATAGGTCCCATAGGGACCTATAACACTGCACACACTGATCTCTAATGCTGATCACTGGCGTGTATTAACACGCCTGTGATCAGCATTATCGGCGCTTGACTGCTCCTGCCTGGATCTCAGGCACGGAGCAGTCATTCGTCGATCGGACACCGGGGAGGCAGGTAAGAGCCCTCCCGGTGTCCGATCAGCTGTTCGGGACGCCGCGATTTCACCGCGGCGGTCCCGAACAGCCCGACTGAGCAGCCGGGTCACTTTCACTTTCACTTTAGAAGCGGCGGTCAGCTTTGACCGCCGCTTCTAAAGGGTTAATGCCGCACATCGCCGCGATCGGCGATGTGTGGTATTAGCCGCGGGTCCCGGCCGTTGATTAGCGCCGGGACCCACGCGATATGATGCGGGATCGCGGCGCGATCCCGCTTCATATCGCGGGAGCCGGCGCAGGACGTAAATATACGTCCTGCGTCGTTAAGGGGTTAAGGGGTTAAAGACATTTTATAATTTATGAAAAGTGACTTGTAAATTAAATGTTATTTAAAATATTTTAAATAAATAATTTCTATAAATAAAAGTCAGGTAAGAAGTCCAGAATGGAAGGTAACTCTTGTCACTACATTCTCATGGCATGAAGGACATTTCCAAAAGAATCTGCATTTCATACTGAATAACAGTATTATTTCACTAACACAGCACACTCCCTATGCGTGTTACGGCAAAGCGTTCTACACCCCTATTGAGGCTCTCTGTAGCCTGGAAATAGGGATTAACCGTGAATATATTCGGATCAAACCCAATTTTTTCGGAAAATTCGGTGAATCAGCAGGATCGAATTTTACAAAAATTCGCTCATCTCTAGTTATCACCTCAACCCAGTTTTCTTCTAACTTTAGAGTGCCCATCAATTACAACAATATATTGCAAACAGATTGCATGCAAAAATGATCCTTATATCTCAAATCCTTACATCATTACCATTATCATTATTTTACAAGTATTTTTTAATTTTTTTTAGTGCTAATTAAATAATTATAACATTTTTGCTTAAAATTGTATTAAAGTGGTTTTGAGTATAAATGATTGAGCTGCATTTTGGTAGTATTCATGTTTGCTCCCTGAGGTCTGTAAAATCAAAGATAAAGACATAGATAATATGTGTAAGAAGCA
Organism: Hyla sarda; assembly: GCF_029499605.1. NCBI lineage: Eukaryota > Metazoa > Chordata > Amphibia > Anura > Hylidae > Hyla > Hyla sarda. Next base: position 89,122,837 of record NC_079189.1, read on the forward strand.
CAAGGGCCTTCTAAGGTGTGACTGCTACCCCTGCATGCCTCTGTAGATGGATACATACAACGAGACGTCATTGTTTATCTTAATTGTTGAATATAAGTTATTCTATGACAGCATTACAATATATACAGCTTAAAAAAGAACAAAACATTCCAGAAGCATTCACAGTTCATAATATCTTTAAATTGACTTGTACTATGTCAACGTATAGACTGTCATGTGTAGTTATTCAAATTTTGTATAGATTTGCTTCCTAAATTAAAACATTTCAAAGAAATTATAGTAGAAATATGCATTGAAGCTGCTGCCAATTACGGCATAATTAAAACTGACTATTCGGGCATTACAAATATCGTTAGGCAAAATTAGATTTGCTGTAATTGGAAATTTAGAGAAAGAAATTTCGACCAAATAAGATTGATCCATAGTTTTGCTACTTATGTAAAATCATTCATCTGCAATGTAAGACATAATTAGCTGAAACAGATTTAACTCAGCTGTGCAACTGCTGTAATTGAAATTTGTTACCAATAAATTCCATTAAAATTGTGGGAAAAAAATACAGTTACCATAATAAAGAAAAACAAGAATAATCATGATTTTATGAAGACAGATACAGTAGAATCTCCCAATAGTGGACACTCACTGGGAATAAAAAAGTGTCCGCTATTGAGAGATGTCCCTTATTGGGAAAAAAGGTTAAAAAATGTTTCTTAGTGACCGAATACTCTTCTGTACTCACTCCAGAGTGTAATTACCTATAAAACATGATAAAAAGCGATATTACAGTAGAATCTACCCTTATCCCTCCCCTGTATCATTTCATCCCCCATTTATACCCTGTGCCACCTTATTCTCCTGTGCTTTGTGCCAAATTATCCCCCTTACTGCCTGTGCCACATCATTCCCCTTGATCCCACTGTGCCATTTCATTCCCCCTTTATTAGCCGCCGTGTAAATTCATCATCCCCTCTTTATGAAGTGGCACAAGGGGATAAAGGGGAATGAAATGGCACAGGGGGATAAAAGGGGAATGAAATGGCACAGGGGTAGTAAATAGGGGGTGATGAATTAGCACAGGGGGGGATGAAGAGGAAATTATGTGGCACAGGGGGTTAAAAAGGGGGGTTGATTTGGCACAGTGTAAATAAAGTGGCATGGGGGGAGGGATCAGGGAAGGAGGGGGGTGAATGATGTGGCCGGCGGACGTACAGAAGCAGGAGACCACTGTTAAAGCAGCGGTCTTCTGCTTCTGTGATGAGGCTTCTACAGGGGGGTGCATTGGGGGCCTGGGCCTCTTACTGGGGTATTGGCTGTACTCCCTGACGGCGGCCCTGTGTTCAAGGTAGGGCCGGCGCATAAGTCTGGTTGTCCCCTATTGGGATTGTTTTGTCCCCTACTGTCCCCTAATAGGAGTGTTTTGTCCCCTATCATCTGTTATTGGGAGTGTCCCCTATTCGGAGGGTGCAAATACATTAAAAACTTTGCCAGGGAATTAAAAACTGTCCAGTATTAGAAAGTGTCCCTTATTGAGAGGTGTCCACCAAGGGAGATTTCACTGTACATATATCATTTGTCTTCACTTAGGCTCAAATCTTTTTTATTTTTTATATGGAATTTATTATTATTGCTGTTGTTATCGGGTATAGAAATGGTAATACAATAGTAACATTTTAAAGCCTCGGAGTAGAAGGAATTTTTTTCATACTAACGCTTATGACCTGCGATGAAAAGTGGAGGAGTTAGGAGCATATTAATTCTTGGTGATAAATGGCAAGTGACAAGTAATGCGGCTTGTTAATTATCTTCAGAGAACCACATCATTATGCCCAAAGCACACCAGAAGTGATGATATCATATTGGTACAATATTAATAATATTAATGGAAAATTGTTTGCTAAAATGAATGTTACTGTTACAGAAGCAGTGCAAGGTTTCATGCATATGCCCATATTGTGGCTCTGTAAACATTCCCCGTTGTCCATAAAAGGCTATAGAGTTTTTTTTAACACCTTAACCCCGTAAGGACCATAGGCGTATGGGTTCGTCCTTGCTCGCTGGTACTTAAGGACCAAGGACGTACCTGTATGGGAATTTCCGTCCCCGCCAGGCGGGAACCGGACCAGGATGACTGCTGATATCTATCAGCAGGCATCTCTTGCCACTGGCCAGGGGGGCCCTGAATTCACACCGGTGATTTGCGGCAATTGCGAGTCATATGGGGGATTGGGGGTGTCCAAAACATCCCCTGTCCCCCTGAAGGGATATGAGTTAGGTGGCAGGGGTGCCACCCCTCCTATTCCTGCTATTGGTTAGTCAGAAGCGATCGAGCAATAGCAGATCGGGGGCTGGGGGTTTCGTTTTTTCCTCCTTACCTTTTAAAAATCATAACCCTTTCAATTTTCCACCTAAAAATCCATATTATGGCTTATTTTTTGCGTCGACAATTCTACTTTGCAGTGACATTAGTCATTTTACCCAAAAATGAACGGCGAAACGAAAAAAAAAATCATTGTGCGACAAAATAGAAAAAAAAACGCCATTTTGTAACTTTTGGGGGCTTCCGTTTCTACGCAGTGCATATTTCGGTAACAATTACACCTTATCATTATTCTGTAGGTCCAAACAGTTAAAATGATACCCTACTTATATAGTTTGATTTTGTCGCACTTCTGGAAAAAATCATAACTACATGCAGGAAAATTTATATGTTTAAAAATGTCATCTTCTGACCCCTATAACTTTTTTATTTTTCCACTTACAGGGCGGTATGAGGACTCATTTTTTGCGCCATGATCTGAAGTTTTTATCGGTATGATTTTTGTTTTAATCGGACTTTTTTATCACTTTTTATTAATTTTTTTAATGGTATAAAAAGTGACCAAAATACGCTTTTTGGACTTTGGAATTTTTTGGCGCGTACGCCATTGACCATGCGGTTTAATTAATGATATATTTTTATAGTTCGGACATTTACGCACGCGGTGATACCACATATGTTTATTTATCAATTTTTTTACACTGTTTTATTTTTTTTATGGGAAAAGGGGGGTGATTCAAACTTTTATTTGGGAAGGGGTTAAATGACCTTTATTAACACTTTTTTTTACTTATTTTTGCAGTGTTATAGGTCCCATAGGGACCTATAACACTACACACACTGATCTCCTATGCTGATCACAGGCGTGTATTAACACGCCTGTGATCAGCATTATCGGCGCTTGACTGCTCCTGCCTGGATCTCAGCGATCCCGCTTCATATCGCGGGAGCCGGCACAGGACGTAAATATACGTCCTGCGTCGTTAAGGGGTTAAAGTTCTGTTCCCCCCGTCTGCCCATCCACTGTTGTCCAGGCCGAGCAGGGGAACAATCGGTCACAGGCACCAGAGGTCACTTACCAACGGAGGCGGCGGCGGCAGCGGGTTGTGATTGGCGACTATCGGCGGCAGCGCGCGGTGATGACATGCAGCTGGCTCCCTGGTCAAACTACGGAAGGAAGTGAGTTGCCTAGCAACATCTGGTGGGCTACAGTTTGAGACCACTATACAGTGGTCTCTAAACTGTAGCCCTCCAGATGTTGCAAAACTACAACTCCCAGCATGCCCACACTGCAGTTTGCTGTCTGGCCCTGCTGGGATTTGTAGTTTTGCAACATCTGGAGGGCCACTGTTTGGAGATCACTGTGCAGTGGTCTCTAAACTGTGGCCCTTCAGATCTTGCAAAACTACAAGTCCCAGCATGCCCAAACAGCTGTCTTGGCATGCTGGGAGTTGTAGTTGCGTACATCCAGCTGTTGCATAACTATATCTCCCAGCATGCCCTGCAGTGATCAGTACATGCTGGGAGTTGTAGTTTTGCAAGATCTGAAGGGCCACAGTTTAGAGACCACTGCACAGTGATCTCCAAACAGTGGCCCTCCAGATGTTGCAAAACTACAAATCCCAGCAGGGCCAGACAGCAAACTGCAGTGTGGGCATGCTGGGAGACAGTGAATTTCCTGCTTCAAGTTTGAGCTGCGGCAAAATTTTTGCCGCAGTGCAAACTCCTAGCGGGAAACTCACCGTAAACCCCCGCCAATGCGAATGTACCCTAAAATCACACTACACTACACTAACACATAAAAAAGGGTAAAACACTACATATACACCCCCCTTACACTGTCCCCCCAATAAAAATGAAAATGTATAATTTGGCAGTGTTTCCAAAACGGGGCCTCCAGCGGTTGCAAAACAACAACTCCCAGCATTTCCGGACAGCCACTGACTGTCCAGGCATGCAGGGAGTTTAGCAACAGCTGGAGGCACCCTGTTTGGGAATAACTGGCGTAGAATACCCCTATGTCCACCCCTACGAAATCCCTAATTTAGTCCTCAAATGCACATAGTGCTCTCTCAATTCTGAGCCCTGTCATATTTCAAGGAAACAGTTTAGGGGCACATATGGGGTATTTCTGTACTCGGGAGCAATTGCACTACAAATTTTGTGGGGCTTTTTCTTCTTTTACCTCTTATAAAAAGGAAAAGTTGGGGTCTACACCAGCCTGTTAGTGTAATTTTTTTTTTACATTTTTACACTAACATGCTGGTGTTGCTACATACTTTTTATTTAAAAAAAAAAGGAAAAGGAAAAAAGACCCCTAAAATTTGTAACACAATTTCTCCTGAGTACGGAAATACCCCATATGTGGGCGTAAAATGCTCAGCGGACGCACAACAAGGCTCAGGAATGAGAGCGCACTATGAACATTTGAGGCCTAAATTGGTTATTTGCACAGGGGTGGATGATTTTACAGCGGTTCTGAAATAAACGCAAAAAAATAAATACCCACGTGTGACCCCATTTTGGAGACTACACCCCTCAGGGAACGTAACAAGGGGTATATTGAGCCTTTACAACCTACAGGTATTTGACAAATTTTCGTTAAAGTTGGATGGGAAAATTAAGAAAACAAATTTTTTTCACTAAAATGTTGGTGTTACCCTAATTTTTTCATTTTCACAAGGGAAAATAGGAAAAAAGCCCCCCAACATTTGTGACCCCATTTCTTCCGAGTAAGAAAATACCCCATATGTGAATGTAAAGCACCACAATGCTCAGAAGAGATGGAGCGCCATTGGGCTTTTGGAGAGAAAATTTGTCCGGAATTGAAGGCCACGTGTGTTTACAAAGCCCCCATAGTGCCAGAACAATGGACCCCCCCTCACATGTGACAACAATTTGCAAACTGCACCCTTCACGTAATGTAATAAGGGTACAGTGAGCATTTATGCCCCACAGGGGTCTGAAATTTTTTTGGAACAGTTGTCCGTGAAAATGAAAAAATTTTTTTTTCGTTTGCACAGCCCATTGTTCCAAAGATCTGTCAAACGCCAGTGGTGTGTAAATACTCACTGCACCCCTTAATTACATTCTGTGAGGGGTGTAGTTTTCAAAATGGGGCCACATGTTGGGGGTCCACTGTTCTGGCACCACGGGGGGCTTTGTAAATGCAAACAAATTCTCTCTACAAAAGCTCAATGGCGCTCCATCTCTTCTGAGCATTGTAGTGTGCCAGCAGAGCACTTGACGTCCACACATGGGGTATTTCCATACTCCGAAGAAATGGGGTTACACATTTTGGGGGCATTTTCTCCTATTACCCCTTTTAAAAATGTAAAATTGGGGGAAAATCCAGCTTTTTTGTTATTTTTTTTTTCATTTACACATCCAACTGTAACAAAAAGTTGTCAAACACCTGTGGGGTGTTAAAGGGTACCTCTCATCAAAAAAACTTTTGATATATTATAGATTAATGTATGCAGAATTACTTTACAATTGCATGTTATTAAAAAATATGCTTCTTTCTATTTAATTTTCCATTTTGAAGAAATGACCACTAGGGGTCTCCCTACCAGTCCTGGCAGCAAACATTTCAGACTCATGCTGGAGTCCTAAACACTACAAGCTGCCAGTCTGCTTTGTTCACAAAGGAGAACATTCAGAGCTGCCAGCCTGCTTTGTTCACAGCCTGTTTGGCTGTGAACAAAGCAGGCTGGCAGCTCTGAGTGTTTAGGACTCCAGCATGAGTCAGAAATGCTTGCTGACAGGACTGATCGAGAAAGAAGTATATTTTTCATTAACATGCCATTGAAAAGTCATTCAACATTCATTAATCTAAAATATATCAAAAGTTTATTTGATGAGAGGTACCCTTTAAGGCTCACTGTACCCCTTTTTACGTTCCTTGAGGGGTGTAGTTTCCAAAATAGTAGGCCATGTGGGTTTTTCTTTGCTTTTCTGGCACCATAGGGGCTTCCTAAATGCGACATGCCCCCCAAAAACCATTTCGGCAAAATTTGCTTTCCAAAAGTCAAATGTGACTCCTTCTCTTCTGAGCATTGTAGTTTACCGGTAGAGCATTATACGTCCTAACATGGGGTTTTTCCATACTCAGAAGAGATGGGATTACAAATTTTGGGGGGCATTTTCTCCCATTACCCTTTGTAAAAAATGGTAAATTTGGGGAAAAAACTGCACTTTAGTGACATTTTTTGTTTTTTTTGTTTACACATCCGACATTAGTCGTCAAACACCCTTGGGGTGTTAAGACTCACTGACCTCCTTGAGGGGTGTAGTTTCCAAAATAGTATGCCATGTGTTTTTTTTTCTTTTTGCTGTTTTGGCACAATAGGGGCTTCATAAATGCAACATTCCCCCAAAAAACCATTTCAGCAAAATTCACTCTCCAAAATCCCATTGTCGCTCTTTCACTTCTGAGCCCTGTAGTGCACCCAGAGAGCACTTTACATCCACATATGATGTATTTCCTTACTCAAGAGAAATTGGATTACAAATTTTGTGGGGCTTTTTCTCCTATTATCCCTTGTAAAAATTCAAAAACTGGGTCTACAAGAACATGCGAGTTTTTACACTTACAATAAAGATTTTTAATTTTCTCCTTCACTTTGCTGCTATTCCTGTGAAACAACTAAAGGGTTAACACACTTTCTGAATTTCATTGTGAATACTTTGAGGGGTGCACTTTTAATAATGGGGTCATTTATGGGGTATTTCTAATATGGAGGCCCTTCAAATGCACTTAAAACTGAACTGGTCCCTGAAAAATTCAGATTTTGAAAATTTCGTGAAAATTTTGAAAATTGCTACTGAACTTTGAAGCCCTCTGATGTCTTCCAAAAGTAAAAACATGTCAACTTTATGATGCAAACATAAAGTAGACATATTGTATATGTGAATCAATATATAATTTATTTGACATGTCCATTTTCCTTACAAGTTAGAAAAATGCAAAATTTTCAATTTTTTCATCAAATTTTGAAATTTTTCACCAAGAAATGATGCAAGTATCTATGAAAATTTACCACTATCATAAAGTAGAATATGTCACACAAAAAAAAAAACAATCTCAGAATCAGACTGAAAAGTTAAAGCATCCCAGAGTTATTAATGCTTAAAGTGACAGTTGTCAGATGTGCAAAAAAACGCTCTGGTGTTTAAGGTGAAAATGGGCTTGGTCCTTAAGGGGTTAAGGGCACAGCCTGTTTTGGGCTTGAGGACACAGCCAAATTTTTCAAATCTGACCTGTGTTACTTTCTGCATTAATAACTCTGAGATGAGTTTACTTAGTCTGATTTTGATATTGTTTTTTTCTGTGACATATTCTACTTTAGTGTCTGCGGTACTTGCATAATTTATTTGTGAAAAATTCCAACATTTTATGAAAAAATTGAAATATTAGAATTTTTCCACTATTAACATTATCTGCTTGAAAGGAAAATGATCATTCCAAATAACTGATACATTGATTCCCATATACAATATGTCTACTTTGTTGGCATGATAAAGTTGACATGTTTTTACATGTTGAAGAAATTAGAGGGCTTCAAAGTTGAACAACAATTTGCATTTTTTGGGGGAAAATTTCAATATCTGATTTTTTCAGGGACCAGTTCAGTTTGAAGTCAATTTAAGGGGCCTTCATGTTAGAAGTTCCCCATAAATTATCCCATTATAAAAACTGCACCTTAAAGTATTTAAAATGACATTTAGAAAGTTTGTTAACCCTTTCGGTGTTTCACATGAATAGCAGCAAAGTGGAGGTGAAAAGTCTAAATCTTCATATTTTACACTAACATGTAGTTGTGGCCCCAAATTTTTGATTTTCACAAGGGGTAAAAGAAGAAAAAGCCCCTCATTCTTTGTAACCCAATATCTCCTGAGTAGAGTTGAGCGAACTTTTGAAAAGTTTGCTTCTCTGGACTCGCCGAACTTTTCAGAAATTGGGAGTTCTGTTCGGCTCGGTTCGACTCGAACCGGCAATGAAATAAGCCCCAAAACACATTTATAACACTGCCTAACACCTCTAAATCCCCTTCTTACACTGTTCTTGTTACACTCCGGCTGCAAGCATCGAGTGCGAAGTCCCTGTGTCCCCCTTATGCGAATCCCAGCCCGTCACTCACCATACTCCGCTGCCGCCTCCTACCCTATGTCTCAGCTCTGGCATGCGCATCCCCATCTACTAGGTCTGAAATCTAAAGGGCCAGTACACCCATATTTACTGTCACAGCTGTCACTACATTATAAACTTCCTACACCTCCCCCACTTCCCTGCCGGATCTTCAGTGCCCCTAGCCTGAGATTAAGTGTTCCTTATTGCCTGCTTGCCTTACCCATGTATTCAGACCTTCCGCTACATTATTAAACTCCGCACCTTTGCTGCCTGCCATGACATTCTGCTACATTTGACTACGCTACTGCTTTGTCCTTTGGTACCTAGCCTTGCCCAGCTACTTGTGTGGTCGAGCCGTGTCGTTGGTAGCGACCTGAGTGTTGCCTGCCGCAGCAAGCCCCTCCTGCCTTGCGGCGGGCTCTGGTGAAAACCAGCGGCACCTTAGACTCCACTCCCCTATACGGTCCGAGTCATCAGCCACACAGGTTAGAGGATCCACATCCAGCTCTGTTACAGTTAGGAGTGTATTCAAGTAGTTTTAAAGTGTTTTAAGGCTCAGTTATGGTGACATGCCGTAACGCAGGATTCTTCTTGCATGGAGATTAAATCCTGTTCACATACAATGTACACACACACACACACACACACATACAAGGTCTCTCTTTTTAATCTTTATCCCTCTTTCTAATCACCATTTCTCCTCTCTTTGTAATCTGTATCTCATTCTCTATCTTTCTAACCACTAACTGTCCCTATGTTTGACTCTCTCCCTCTCTGTGTCTTCTCTCTGCAGACGTTCCCAGTGCTTTGAGCGTTGTGGGTGACGTCAATGCCCTTTTATCTTTGTCCCTAATGGCCTTTGTGCTTGTTGACACAGTAAGCAGCAAATCTCTGATAGACCTGGATTATGTGATATTCTGCCTTCCCTACTTCCCCTGCCTGCCCTGCTTATTTCGTCTGCCAAATATACATGCTTTCAGGTTTTTCACGCTATTTGCGCAAGCCGAACCGGTAAAACCTTGATTGTTCACCGAGCCGGAAAAATCCTAAAGTTCGTGTCAAACCAGGGGTTGCCGGATTCTGCTCCCTAATCTCTACTCCTAGTATGGAAATACCCTAAATGTGGATTTAAAGTGCTTTACGGGCACACAACATGGCTCAGAAGGAAAGGAGTGCCATCTAGCTTTTGTGGAAAGTATCTGGCTGTGTCCCCATATGTGGACATAAAATGATATAGTTTATGGGGGCCATGCGCATATACAAAGCCGGACAGTGAAATCCCCCCACATGTGACTCCATTTTGGAAACTACACCCTTTAAAGAATGTAACAATGGATGCAGTGAGTATTTACACCTATAGGTTTTTGACACAATTTTACAACAGTGGGCCGTAAAAAAAAAGGTTTTTTTACACAAAAATGATGGAGTAATCCCATTTTTTTCCAATTTTTTTTTAATTCTCCCAAGGGGTAAAAGAAGAACCCGACCCCCCCCCCTAAAAAAAAAAAATATGTAACTTCATTTCTCCCGAGAACAAAAATAACAATTATGTGGACCTAGGGTGCTGTACGGGCGAACGGCACGGCTCAAAAGGGAAGGAACTCCATTGGGCCTTTGGAACGAGGATTTGGGCTGGAATAAAAGTCGGCGGCCATGTCGCATTTACAAAGCTGTACAGTGCAAACCCCCCTCATTTGACCACATTTTGGAAACTACACCCCTCAAGGAATAGAACGGGGATACAGTGAGCATTTAGACCTTGCAGGTGTCTGACCTACTGTTCCAAAATTCTGTCAGACACCTGTGGGGTGTAAATACTCACTGCTCCCTTGCTACATTTCTTGAGGGGTGTAGCTTCCAAAATGGGGTCACATGTTGGTGCTTTTCTTTTAGTGTTTATGTCAGAACCTCTGCATCGATCAGTTACCCCTGTGCAAATCATCAATTTAGGCCTCCAATGTACATGGCGCTCTCTCACTCCTGAGCCATATTGTGTACCTGCAGAGCACTTTACATCCACAGATGGGGTATTTCTGTACCTGAGAGAAATTGCGTTTATTTTGGGGGCTTGTGAAAATGAAAAATATGGGACAACACCAGCATGTTAGTGTAAAAAAAAATATCATCCTTATTTTCATGGACATTGGGTCACCAGAATTGACCGGCCAATCACGTGATTGCAGACAAGGGGAGGGGTTGGGGCATGTGGGTACACTATATCTTAAGCGGTTAATATGGTGCCCCCATAAATTCATAAAAGACCCCTGAGGGGCATTTCCACACTGTAATACAAGGCACACATTTTTTTATTGCTGATTTCCCCTTTATCTGCCCTTAATATTTTAGCCCAACTTAGGCCACATCAACGTTGGAGATCCATTCCCTAAATCCATAAAAATACTGGGACTTTGCTTTTTTTTTTCTCTACTCAAATCCTGCAAAACAAAACATATCGGGGGAAACCCAGATGGACCCCATTCAAGTCAGTGTGATTCGTTGAGATCCATTGGTGTCCATAATATAATGGACCACCCAGCTCAGTTTTTCTTCCTTGAATGGACTCTGAAGCTCTGATGCAGATCTGAACTTACAGAGGGAATAGAGTAGTGTGAAAGCAATGTGTGGGCCAGCCAGTAGGGGGTGATAACAAACATAAATTGTTAGTAAAAATGTATTCGAAAATATATTTATTTTAAGGCTGTGTCCACACATTGTGATACTACAACTTATGTCAAAAATGCATACGGTAATTAGTTGCATTACCGCAATGTGTGAACACCCAGACACCCCTTAAAGCCCAGACACCCCTTTTTAATATGGGTATTAAAATGACCCCTCTTCTACTTCTACTCTGTTTTTTTTTCCTTTCTATGTATCCTTTATGAAGGCTAAACAATACATTTAAATGATAAACGTTGACATACTGTAAAAGAAAAATTAAATGAGGAAATGTATAATGTTCATAAGGAATAATTTATTTTATTAACCAAAATGGTAACATGAATTGTTTAATAGGATTTCTGGGACTACTTATAGCAGATAAAAATATCCAGCGGAAAAGAGATTATTTGTGAAAAATATGAGCTCAGATGGCGTCTGAATTAACAAATTAAATTGGCATCTGCTGAGCTTCAAACTTTTCTAATGCCATTTTTCCAAAATAGACTATAATGTTTGGTATAGATGCAGAATAAATATGAAGTAAAGAAATCTAATGAAGTTTATTGGCCAAGCAGCAATAATTACATAGTTTTTAAGACCTAGAAGACATTTGTAAAAGAAAGTGATGATGCAATTATAGAGTAACTCAAAATTAAAACACAAAGAAGTCTTGTGAAATAACAAGTAATATGCCTAACTGGATTTGGTGTGCCAGAGGCCAAACTCGTGTACCTTTCAAAGTACCTTTCAAATATAATAGTTGTCTGTTGCCACTGTGACTCTTCCTGATCTTCCTCTGGACCTCAGCGTGACTAGATTCTTATAAAGGACTACCTTCTACCTCAGCCTATTAAACAATAGATATCCAGTGGTGGTGCTAAAAATATGGAGCCTTCATGCAACATAACATATATCATACAAAGCAACATGTTTCATAGCCATACTAGGTAGAAATAACCCCCTGCCCAGGGGACTACTTACATGGTGGCGGAGGAGACTTGCAAACTTTATATCCTCACTATCCCTGGGGGTAAAAACTTCCCCCGGGCAATGCAAGGATAAAGATTTTACCACATATATATCCAACACATTAAAGGGGTACTCCAGTTGATTTTTTTGTTTAATCAACTGGTACAAGAGAGTTAAACATAGATAAATTACCCAATTGTATGCAAAACTGCACTTCCTGATTCTACCTAGAAACCCAGTGACAGTTAGCAGAGACAATGCCGGAGAGGTATGTAGAGGTTTCATATTGTTTAATCTTTCTTTTTAATTTCAGGACGAAGACCAGGACTACTTCAGAAAACCTCAGACTGGACTATATCAAATAAGATATTTTTTTACTTAATAAAAGGGTTAACAAGGGACCTCAGTTATTTTTTTATTTCAATAAAAAAAATTTTAATTAACCCCTTAAGGACGCAGCCCATTTTGATCTTAAAGGGGTACTCCGGCGCTAAGACATCTTATCCTCTATCCAAAGGATAGGGATAAGATGCCTGATTGCGGGGGTCCCGCCGAGGGGACCCCCTTGATCTTGCACCCCGGTTACAATCAGTCCCCAGAGCAGGTTTGCTCCGGGTCTGATTACTGGTGATCATGGGGGCCGGAGCATTGTGACGTCACAGCCCCGCCCCATGTGACATCACGCTCCTCCCCTCAATGCAAGCCTATAGGAGGGGGCGTGACAGGGGCAGGACCTCCGCGATCAGGCATCTTATCCCCTATCCTTTGGATAGGGGATAATATGTCTAAGCGCCGGAGTACCCCTTTAACCCCTTAAGGACGCAGGACGTACTCAAACGGCCCCTTTTCCGAGTCCTTAAGGACTCAGGGCATTTGAGTACGACCTGTCAAATCCCGGCCCCCCGCTGCTAGCTGGAGGGGAGCCGGTGCCCGATGCCTGCTGAAATAGTTCAGCAGGCATCTCGGCATATCGCCCAGTGGGGCCATGGTGACCCCCCATGTCGGCGATCACAGCGCATCGCTCGTCAATTCAGACGAGCGATGTGCTGCAATTCCGTTTCCCGTCGCTCGCCGGGCGGGGATCAGAGCCGGATGTCTGCTGATTTCATTCAGCAGACATCCCGGCAGTGTGCCGGAGGAGGTCCGGAGGACCGGATACTACTTATCGGCATTCTTCAGTGGTTCCGGGTCATCAGGGTCACGTGTGACCCTGTGACCCGGATATAGATGATGAATGGTGGTGAATTATACACCACCAATCATCATCAGTGCTGTACTGGGGGCTGGCATTGTTGCCACTGCCCCCCACTACAGTGTGATTGGGTGGCCAAAGTGACCACCACCAATCACATAGTAATGGGAGGGGATGGTGGGGGCTAGGAGCATGTTGCTCCGTTCTGCCCGCCATTCCACAGAGATCTGGCGAGCAAAACGGAGCCCCGTGCTGCCCATCATCCCCTCAGTTTAAAAAAGTGCCCCTTGCCCCCTTTCTGTGGCCGCTTGGCACAGAAACCCCCCAGGGTTAGCTTTAGATTGGGTAGGGACAGGTTAGGGTTAAATAAAAGTTTTTTTAATTTTTTATTTTTCCAGTGTACCTCAGTGGGTGTCCGTGGGTCCGTAGCACCTTTAGCTGCATGACCCCGACCCTGCTGGGTCACTGCGGTCTGCCGCCAGCGTTTTTTTTGGGCGCAGATCTTTTTTTTTCCCCTAAGCGTGTGTGCGGACTCTCTTAGTTGTAAAAGAGTGGTCCGCCATCGTTTGTTAAAGCCCACCCGTCACTGATCAGTCCCGTAGTACTTTTTTTTGTGGTGTCGGCGCTTTTTTTCAGGTTTTCTAGCGCTTTTTTGCACCCACAGGCGGTCCGTGCCACCAGTAGCAGGCGTGTACTGTGTGGTCGGCCCGTACCTGTGTGTGTGCGGCGTGCCTCACCACTGTCAGTGATTTATCACTGATCAGCATTTTTTTTTTTGTGGTAAAGGCACTTTTTTCGGTTAACTCGTTTTTTTTTTGCACCCATAGGCGGTCCGTGCCACCAGTAGCAGGCGTGTACTGTGTGGACGGACCGTACCTGTGTGTGCAGCCTGTCCCACCGCTGTCAGTGATTTATCACTGATCAGCGGTTTTTTTTGGGTTCAGGTGGGTGCATTTTTTCGGAGTTAAGCGTTTTTTTAATTTTATTTTTCGGGTTTTTTGTGTGGGGGTCTGTGAAAAAGCCACCAGCCACTGTTCTGGGCTGAGTGGCCGGATCCCCCACTGACTTCTGCACCCCTGCCGCCACAAGCGCTAATCAGTGCGCACACCACTGATTAGATAAACGCTTTTTTTGGGGGCGCAGGGCTTTTTTGCGCTATAAGTCCCCCCTTTTTTTTTTTTTTTTTTTAAAGTCCCCCTTTTTTTCTGTTAGGGTGGGTTAGTTTAGTTAGGTTAGGGTGGGTTAGGGCGGGTTAGGGAGGTAGTATCGCACCACACCACACGCAGCACATACACAAATAAAGTTTCCCCCCCCACACACACACACACCAGTATCCACATTAGAGAAGGGAAATGGCCCGCAGAGTGTTTTCGGCGGAGGAGGCATTAGCCATACTTGCCTCTGCCTCTGAAAGCATCTCAGAGGATGATGAAGACCCCACCTTCCTTATTTCATCGTCCTCCTCATCATCTAGTTCAGATGATGAGCCACCAAGGCGGCAAACTCGCCGCCGTGCGTTGCCCCAAACCTCTTCTGCCCTTGACCCTGTGCCCCATGCTAGTATGAGTCCCCCTGGCGCTCATACTAGTGAAGCCCCCCAGCGGACCACGAGCCCGTGATTCCTGAGTTTGTTGGCAACTCAGGAATCAAAATTAACATTGTCGGGTTCACTGAAATTGACTTTTTTTGGTCATTTTTTCAGTGACGACTTTAATTTGATGGTTACACAGACAAATCTGTATGCCCAACAGTTCGTCACCACTAACCCGGGCTCATTTTTAGCTAGACCCGGTGGCTGGACTCCAGTCGATGCAGCCGAAATGAGGACCTTTTGGGGCCTCGTGCTGCATATGGGTCTAGTTAAAAAACCCAGTGTCAGGCAATACCAGACACCCCTCTACAGTATGGCCATGACACGTCCCCGGTTCGAGGCCATTCGGAGATGTTTGCATTATGCTGATAATGCGGCATGTCCCCCCCCCCGAACTGATCCCGCGTATGACCGCCTGTATAAAATCAGGCCGGTCATCAATTACTTCGGGGCCAGATTTTGGGAGGCCTATGTCACGGGGCGGGAGGTCGCTATTGATGAGTCTCTCATCAGCTTTAAGGGGAGACTCAGCTTCCAGCAATACATCCCTACCAAGCGAGCGCGGTATGGTGTAAAGATGTATAAACTTTGCGAGAGTACCTCCGGGTACACTTGCAAGTTTATAGTGTATGAGGGACAAGATTACCGTTTTGAACCCCCAGAATGTCCCCCCAGAATGTCCCCCCACTCTGGGTGTTAGCGGGAAAATCGTTTGGGTCCTTTTACACCCATTGCTAGATAAAGGTTACCACCTTTACGTGGATAACTTTTATACTAGTATCCCTCTCTTCACATCCCTTGCCGCCAGATCCACGGTCGCTTGTGGGACAGTCCTCATTCCCTACTTGCTCCTATCCCCCGGGTTGAGTCCCGTGCCTTTTCCCATGAGAACCTGTTGTTGGTCCGGTATAAGGAAAAGAGGGATGTCCTTATGCTCATCACTATTCATGGGAACGGCAGCACCCCTGTCCCTGTGCGAGGTACCACGGGACTGATCCTCAAGCCCGATTGTATTCTGGACTACAATCGGTATATGGGGGGAGTTGATCTTTCTGATCAAGTCCTCAAGCCATATAATGCCATGCGGAAAACACGTATATGGTATAAAAGGGTTACGGTCTATATGGTACAGGTTGCCATGTACAACTCTTTTATACTGTACAAGTACGCTGGCAAAACAGGGACATACCTGCAGTTCCAAGAGGTAGTTCTAAGGGCAGTCATCTTTGGTGACTGCCAAGGAGCGGGTCAGAGCACCTCTGGAACTTTAGGTCCCCGGATCGTCCCGGGCCAACACATTCCAGGTGTGATCCCCAACACTAGTAGGTCGGGACATACCCAGAAGAAATGCAGAGTGTGTCACAGGAAGGGGAGATGGAGGGACACCACCATTCAGTGTGACACTTGCCCAGATAATCCGGGCCTCTGCATAGGCTGCTTCAGGGAGTATCACAATTCCATGGAGTACTAAATTTTCCATCCTTTGCACTAATTTTCATTCCCCAGAATTCGGCTACAATGTACCAGTCCAGGGAACATTGACTTCCAAATTTTATACCAAAATACCCTACCCCCCCCCCCCCCCCCAAAAAAAAAAAATATATATATATATATATATATATATATTTTTTTTTTTCCCAATACCCCAATATCTTTTTTTTTTCTTCCCCCTAAAAAATGGGTCATGGGACACAGAGTCAACCGCATTGGAGGTTTGCAGTTGCCTCAAATGCGCAACACTCTCTCTCCCCACCTGAGAGGGTTGCGTATTTGAGGTAACAGAATAGGGACGGCCCCACAAATCCCTTCCCAGAATGATGATTCAGAGTATAGGGTTTGGGGCGAGCATCATTTTTACTTTTGGCTGTACTCTGGGTCATCATTCTGGGAAAATAATTGGCATGTCAGTAAAATTGCAATTTTCTTCCCCCCATAGTACACTTCATCCATTCCTGGAAAATTAATGAAGGGAACAACCGTCTGTTCCAAATCTCCACTTCCCCCTATACACCTTCCCTAGGGGGTGTACTGTTTGTAATAGATTCACATGTGGGTGTTCCTTTCTTGTATTTTCTTCTGAATGTATGTAACTGTCCGTAACAAACATCCGCCTCAAATGCGAAGAGTTCTCGCTGAGCTCTGTCGTATTTCCAGGCAACAATTCGGAGTCACATGTTAGCTGTTCCCAGAAAGATGAAGCAGAGCATAGGTTGAAAATTGCAATTTTCAAAAGCTACCCTTCATCCATTCCTGGAAAATAAATTTAGGAAACAACTGTGCGTTAAAAATGTCCTCTTTACCCCTATACCCATTCCTCAGGGTGGGTACTTTCTGTAATGGTGCCACATGTGGGTGTTTCAGTTTTGTATTTTCCTCAGGAATGTATGTAACCGTCAGCTACTGATATGCCATAGGCCACAAATACAAACTGAACTCTATGACTTCTGAGCCTTGTTGTGCGCTCGCCCAGCACGTTACCCCATATGTGGATGTATTTTTATAGTCAGGGGAAAAAGCCCTCAAAAATTTGCAACCCAATATCTCATATTACCCTTGTGAAAATGTTAAAAATTGGATAACCCCAGCATTTTAGTGTAAAAAAATCTAATTTTTCAATTTATGGCCCATTTTTCAAAAAACCTGTGAGGTGTAATTTCCCACTGTACCCCTTGTTACGTTCATTGAGGGGTGTAGTTTCTAAAATGGTGTCACGTGTTTTTTTTATGGCTGTTATTGCACAATAGGGGTTTAATAAATGAACATGACCCCCGACTTCAATTTCAACAAAATTTCACTCCTATTCTGAGCATTGTAGTGCGTCCACAGAGCAATTTACATCCACATATGGGGTATTTTTTTTATCTCCGACAAAGTTGTTCTACAAATTTTGTGAAAATGAAACATTTGGGGTAACACTATCAATATAGTGCAAAAAAATCAAAATTTTCACTTTTACGGCCCATTGTTAAAAAAACCTGTGAGGTGTAAGTACTCACTGTAACACTGTTACGTTCCCCGAGGGGTCTAGTTTCCAAAATGTAATGCCATGTGCTTTTTTTTTTTTTGCTTTCCTTGCACCGTAGGGGCTTCCTAAATGCGGCATGCCCCCAGTGCAAAATTTGCTTCCAAAAAGCCAAATGTGACTACTCCTCTTCTGAGACCTGTAGTGCGCCAGCAGAGCACTTTTCACCCCCATATAGGGTGTTTTCTGAATCGGGAGAAATTGGGCTTCAAATTTTGGGGGGTATTTTCTGCTTTAACCCTTAGTAAAATTGTGACTTTTTTGGGAAACCAAGCATTTTAGGTACATTTTTTTCTTTTTTTTACATATGTAAAAGTCGTGAAACCCCTGTGGGGTATTAAGGTTCACTTTACCCCTTGTTACGTTCCATAAGGGGTCTAGTTTCCAAAATGGTATGCCATGTGTTTTTTTTTTCTGTCCTGGCACCATAGGGGCTTCCTAAATGCGGCATGCCCCCAGAGCAAAATTTACTTCCAAAAAGCCAAATGTGACTACTCCTCTTCTGAGACCTGTAGTGCGCCAGCAGAGCACTTTTCACCCCCATATGGGATGTTTTCTGAATCGGGAGAAATTGGGCTTCAAATTTTGTGGGGTATTTTCTGCTTTAACCCTTTGTAAAAATGTAAAATTTTTGGGAAACCGAGCATTTTAGGTAAAAATTATTATTATTTTTTTACATATGCCAAAGTCGTGAAATCCCTGTGGGGTATTAGGTTCACTTTACCCCTTGTTACATTCCTCAAGGGGTATAGTTTCCAAAATGGTATGCCATGTGTTTGTTTTTGTTTTTTTTTTGCTGTCCTGGCACCATAGGGGCTTCCTAAATGCGGCATGCCCCCAGAGAAAAATTTTCTTCCAAAAAGCCAAATGTGACTCCATCCCTTCTGAGACCTGTAGTGCGCCAGCAGACACTTTTCAACCCCATATGGGGTGTTTTCTGAATCAGGAGAAATTGGGCTTCAAATTTTGGGGGGTATTTTCTGCTTTAACCCTTTGTAAAAATGTGAAATTTTGGGGAAACCAAGCAATTTAGGTAATTTTTTTTTTTACATATTCCAAAGTCGTGAAACCCCTGTGGGGTATTAAGGGTCACTTTACCCCTTGTTACGTTCCCTAAGGGGTCTAGTTTCCAAAATGGTATGCCATGTGTTTTTTTTTCTGTCCTGGCACCATAGGGGCTTCCTAAATGCGGCATGCCCCCAGAGCAAAATTTTCTTCCAAAAAGCCAAATGTGACTCCATCCCTTCTGAGACCTGTAGTGCGCCAGCAGAAACTTTTCACCCCCATATGGGGTGTTTTCTGAATCAGGAGAAATTGGACTTCAAATTTTGGGGGGTATTTTCTGCTTTGACCCTTTGTAAAAATGTAAAATTTTTGGGAAACCAAGCATTTTAGGTACATTTTAATTTTTTTTTACATTTGCAAAAGTCATGAAACACCTGTGGGGTATTAAGGCTCACTTTATCCCATGTTACATTCCCCGAGGGATCTAGTTTCCAAAATGGTATGCCATGTTTTTTTTTTTTGCTGTTTTGACACCCTAGTTGCTTCCTAAAGGTGACATGCCCCCCAAAAACCATTGCAGAAAAATGTTCTCTCCAAAATCTTCTTGTCTCTCCTTCCCTTCTGAGCCCTCTATTGCGCCCGCCGAACACTTTACATAGACATATGAGGTATGTGCTTATTCGAGAGAAATTGGGCTACAAATACCAGTAAAAATTTTCTCCTTTTACCACTTGCAAAAATGCAAAAATTGGGTCTACAAGAACATGCGAGTGTAAAAAATGAAGATTTTGAATTTTCTCCTTCACTTTGCTGCTATTCCTGTGAAACACCTAAAGGGTTAAAACACTGACTGAATGTAACTTTGAATACTTTGGGGGGTGCAGTTTTTATAATGGGGTCATTTGTGGGGTATTTCTAATATGAAGACCCTTCAAATCCACTTCAAAACTGAACTGGTCCCTGAAAAATATCGAGTTTGAAAATTTTGTATAAAATTGGAAAATTGCTGCTGAACTTTGAAGCTCTCTGGTATCTTCCAAAAGTAAAAACACCTACATTTTATGATGCAAACATAAAGTAGACATATTTTATATGTGAACCAAAAAAAATTTATTTTGAATATCCATTTTCCTTACAAGCAGAGAGCTTCAAAGTTAGAAAAATGCAAAATTTTTATTTTTTCCTCAAATTTGGGGATTTTTCACCAGGAAAGGATGCAAGTTACCATAAAATGTTACCACTATGTTAAAGTAGAATATGTCACGAAAAAACAATCTCGGAATCAGAATGATTAGTAAAAGCATTCCAGAGTTATTAATGTTTAAAGTGTTTAAAGTCCTTAAGGGGTTAAGGATGCAGCCGTTTTTTGCAAATCTGACCTCCGTCACTTTATGCATTAATAACTCTGGCATGCTTTAACTTATGAATTGGATTCCGAGATTGTTTTTTCATGAAATTTTTTACTTTATGCTAGTGGTAAATTTTCTTCAATACTTGCATTTTTCTAACTTTGAAGCCCTCTGCTTGTAAGGAAAGTAAAAACAGTCCACATAGCACACTATTTGGGAAACTTCATCCCTCAAGGAACGTAACAAGGGGTACAGTGAGCCATAACACCCCATAGGTGTTTGACAAATTCTCGCTAAAGTGTGATATGAAAATGAAAAATTTTATTTTTTCACTAAAATACTGGTGTTACCCCAAATTTTCCATTTTTACAAGGGGTAACAGTAGAAAAAGCCCCCAAAATTGGTAACACCATTTCTTCTGCGTATGGAAATACCCCATATGTGGATGTAAAGTGTTCTGCAGGCACGGGATGCCTGCTGAACGATTTCAGCAGGCATCCCGTTCCGTTCATGTTCAGGGCATACAGGTACACCCTCGGTCCTTACGTACTAGGATGTAAGGGCATACCTGTATGCTCTATGTCCTGGACGGGTTAAATGTTGTGTTCTCTGTTTATTTCACTGTGTTGTGTAGTGTAGTGTAGTGTGGGTGTAGTGCTTTTTGTTTTTTACTTTTGCAGTCCATGCCACCAGCGACTGTTTTGCGCTGTGTGGCTGGACATACCCTGTGTGCAGACTGCCCTGATTGCTGATCAGTGCTTTATTACTGATCAGCAATTTTTGGGGGATGTGGGCTTTTTTTTGGGGGGGGGGGACTTTTTAGTGGGCATTTGCGATCCGTGCCACCAGTGACTGTTCTGCACTGTGTGCTCGGACTGCAAACACCCCTAAAAAAAAGAGCAAAAAGAAACCCAAAAAGGTGCTGATCAGTAGTAAATCACTGATCAGCAATCAGAGCAATCTGCACATGGGGTATAGTCTGGCACAGACCGCAAGTGGCCCCAAAAAAAAGTGGAAATAAAAAACCTTATGTGGTAACCTTGGGGGATAAAGCATTGTGGGGTGTAGGGTAGTTAGGGTGTTGCTGTTCAGAATAATAAAGGGCGCTGTTAACCCTTGTCACTCGTGACACCAGGGTGAGGGTTAAATTCTGTAATCTTGATAGGCCTATTGCCACCCTTCCCAAGAGCAATAGGTGATGCAGAAATAAAGGATTGCCCACAACCACTGTTAACTGAAAACTTGCAGGAACTTTTACAGATAACAGAGTCTCTATATATATAGCTGAGCAGCGATTGACAGTTGGTTGGGATCATAAAAGCTCAATTTAGCTTCTTAGAGATTTTGTAGCATAGATCCGCTGGATTTAACGGTGCGTTTAGGTCCAGTGATCTTGCGGTGAGTAGCAGGGAATTGCTTAGTATATCCGCTATGTTAGAGGCCGAGGCCACAAGGCTTTGGCCTAGTAAATTGTCTTGTAAGCTTTGGAGGTCCTACCTCTTCCAGAATCAGCAACCCAAGAGAGAAGAGAGATGCTGCTTGCTTGGCAGCACAGGAACAAGAGAGGGATTAATGGCTGCAGCTCCCTTATATGGGCAGGGGCTGAGCCATTTTGGATTGGTCCAATCAGCTGTCACCCACTGTTACATTGCATTGTGGGTGAACACGTCATGGGAACCTCCAAAGGTCCTGTAGCAAAACCATAGAGTTCTAACAAAATCACGTGACCCGCATCCTGCTACGCTGAACAGGTAGGCAATAAAATATATACATTTTTATACTTATATTTATAGGAACCTCTATACAGATATAGACTAACTGAGGGGTGACAAGGGGATAACTATAGGAGAGGGACCCCTACGTTCCTAGGGACTCTGACTATGGGGACCTCTGCAAAGCTAACGTTTGAAATACGGTACCGGGACACCACAAACCCCATTACGTAAAACAAGTCGACCCCGACGCATGTCCCCTAAGGCAGAGGAACTAGGACTAGGACAGGATTATTAATACTTTCTATACATCCTGACAAAACCTTACATTAAACACATTTGTACTTGCTCGTTACTTTGACTAGCATCTTGACTAGACAATATTGAAGCTATCTAGACATTCTGAAGCTAGTGATGAAGCTATCTGACCATTAGTTTCTAGCTCCTTAGACACATTTTTTTATAGCTCTCTATAACATTTATGAGGCTACCTATACATTAGTAGAGTTCTCTATACATTTAGTTTCAAGCTGACTAAACATTTCTGAAATCTCACCACTGTGACGGATCCTAGAGGCCTTGAGAAAGCTTTCTAGTGGACGTGAAACTGTTGGTGTGTTCCTCTCTGCTGTAACCTGCTAATCGAGGTTTTATTGCACAAGTACCTGGAGTGCCGCCTGCTATTCTCTATCTATTGATACTGCTTTATGGACTGTGTCTATTTGAGGCAGGCACCGGCAGTGCTACCGTGGATGGGTGGTCTCGGATGATCCTGGACTCAAGTGTGTATATGACTGGCTGGAAAGGTGCATGCAGTAAATACTCTCTCTATATTTTTGATCCTAGAGTCACCCTACCTACTTGGATGGACTTTAGGACATCACTATTTGTACCCCTCGGTTGATGTTGTCCAGTGATATAAAGCTCAGAGTTAAAATACTTTTATTTACTGTTTTCATACACTTTCTGCACACGGTCCACTTTCTGTGCACAAAAAACCTTTTTGCACATGGTCTACCTTTTGCACACTGTCGACCTTTTGCACACTGTCCACCTCCTTTACACAATACAACTTTTGCACATGGTTCACATTTTGCACACGGTCCACTTTTTGCACACGGTTCACCTTTTGTACAATGAACTAATTCTACATATGATTCTCCTTTTTACACACAGTACAACTTCTGCACACCTCCACCTTTTGCTCTCAAGGCACTGTATTGGGAGAGCTATTTTTATTAGATTATCTCCCAGACTCACTGTCATCTGTATTGTCCTTTCTGACCCTTCCCCCTGTGATGTCCTTCCTATAAAAGAAGACACTTGTCCTGCAATGAAGAGTTCTGATTTTATACCTGAAGACTGGTGTTGCCTGGTTCTTTGGGTACAAGGATGCAATAATCTCTAGTTCTGCCTGGGGAGATTGTCTGTGATCTGCTGGGGCTTTTCATCCAGAAGGAGAAGTCACTTTTGGCGGAGTCAATCCATCACAGTTGGCACTTAACATACCAGGACTTACATTTACGTTCTGCACATGATGGGAGCACCGGACTGGTTCTCGCATCATGCATAGCAGGTCCTGGCTGCTATTAGCAGCCAGAGACCCCCTGGTAATGGTATATATAAATAATTGTGCTGATGTCCGCCATTAACCCCTCAGATGCTGTGATCAATACAGATCCCTGCATCTGCACCAATGGGGGCATTTAAATTGTACTGCCACGGGGATCTGATCATCTAACACTGCCTTCTCCGGTCGTCATCCTGGGGTCTTCTTCTCTGGTCTAATATCGCACAGACTGGAGAAGATTGCAGATAATACTGATCAGTGCTATGCCTATGCATAGCACTGAAAAGTATTAGCAATCTAATGATTGCTATAAATAGTGCCTTATGGGCACTAAAAAAGGGGGAAAAATTGTTAAAAAAAATAAATTTGAAAAAGCCTGAGATTTTTGAAAAGCATTACAGTTGTAAAAAAGTGTGTAACTATGGGTATTATTTTAATCCTATTGATTCACAGAATAAAGAAAACATGTAATTTTTACCATAAAGTGTACAGCATGAAAACGAAACCTTCCAAAATTTGCCAAATAGTGGGTTTCTTTTTCATTTCCCCACACAAATAATTTTTTGAAGCACCATACATTTTATAGTAAAATGAGTAATGCCATTACAAAGGAAAATTGGTCATGCAAAAAACAAGCCCTCACATGGGTCACAAGGGTTAAAAGAATATCAGTAAGTATAACATGTGTGAGTCTTAAACAATGTAGCAAAATAGTTAAATCAAAGGTATTGTCCCTTGTTGAAGTAGGGAAGCAGTTCTTATGGTAAAAAAAAAAAAAAACAGCTAATGCAAGTAGGTGTAAAACTTATATTATTCCTTGAGTGTGATAGGAAAAGCAGGTTAATACAAATGGAAGGGGATTGAGTGTACAAGCTTGTATACCATAGCCTCTACTGACTGTTATAATGAACAAGGAGGGGTCTCAGAGTTCACAGAAAAAAAATAAGAAAAAATCTATAAAAAGATAGAAGAGGGAGAGAAAAGAGTAAGAAGAGTGAGCCCACACGACTCGATATCCACACCAGGCCCACATGAGAATTACGTTGCAATCTGACCGCCATCAAAAAGGTCCCATGGTCGCCATACCTTCTCGAAGATGGGTAATTTTATTTCTATAATTCACCTCACTTCAATAATTCTATCAAGCAGTGTTTGGTAGGGCGGTGCTTCAGTGCATTTCCACCATTGTGCAATTAAACATTTAGATGCCATCAGGATATAAAGTAACATTTTAATACAATTAAAGTTTAGATTGACTGGAGGGAGGTTCATAAGATATGTTGTTGGGTCAAGAGGGACATGAACCCTGGTAATTCTCCTGATCAAGGATTGTACTTCCAGTCAGTAGTGTCTGAATGATGAGCAATTCCAGAATATACAGAGAAGGGTACCCACCTGAACCCACATCACCAGCAATGGAGGGATAAATGGGGGAATAAGCTTTGGAGTTTTTCTGGTGTGTAATACCAGTACACAAGGCTTTTGTATTGGTTTTCTTTGTGTCCAAATGGTTTGATAATGGCTTGGGAGAAGGGATTTCCCAAGGTATGATTCCCATTTATCCATGTATGAATGATGACAGGAAGATATGTACTTAGAGGAGGTCAGTCAGTATATTATCTATCCCAGAGATCATTCCCTTGTAGACTCCCCTACAGAGCATTTCAATAGGGGTTGGAAGGGGGAATACTGAGGCAGAGGGATTAATTGAAAGGTACTGTTGAATGTTTTGGTAAAGAAGGTGTGAAGATTCATGGGGATTAAATTTGTCTTTTAGGGTATGAAAGGGCAGATGGGTATGTTAGATCGGGTCTACAGTGTTTGCAATTTGAAACAGTTTGGACTTAATCCATGGTGAGATTGTTTTAGCTTCATTGCTTTTAGGGATGAGTGGGTTGAAGAGTATAGGTGCAAGGAGTGTTGCAGATGATTTCTAAGGGAAATTAGTAACAGACAATTCTCAGATGTAATTTGTTAGTTTCATGGGTCCTAGTAAGTTTTTAGGGAATTTGGGTGGTGACAAGGATCAGACAAGGGAGCAGGGACAAACAGGTGCAATCCACATTCTCGATCTCGGTCCATTTATTGAAAGCCAGGATTGTAGACCATGACGGGATTCTACAGAGGTGAGTTGCTAGGTAGTGTTTGTATAAATCTGGGACCGCAGAGCCTTCAAATTTTTTAGGCGATGTTGGGACCGAGATTGAGATTCTGTGGTGCCCCCCACCCCATATGAACCATTGGATAGTAAATTGTAGTTTTTTCAGAGTGTTCCTGGGAATAGGTGTGGGTAGGGTTTCAAAGAGGTATAAGACTTTGAGCAAGAGAGACATCTTAACCACCACTATTCTACCAAAGAAAGAACATGGGAGTAGGGCCCATTTGTCCAAGAACGCTTTTATTTCTTGGGCAAGCAGAGGAAAGTTATGTTTAAAAAGAGATATGTAGGTGGGAGTGAGTTTGATTTAAAAATATTTGAGAGTTGAGTTCTGCCATTTGTAGGAAAAATTCTGTTCCCGGATAGCTGATTCAGTAGGAGGAATGTAAATTGTCAGTGTTTCCGTTTTGCTAGTGTCTGTTTTTTAGCCTGAAAGGTTGGTGTAAGTTTCCAGGTTCATATGCAGATTAGGTAATGATATATGGGGGTTGGATAGGATTAAAAGGACGTCTATTGCAAAGAGAGATCATTTGAATTCTCGTGGATTAACCATGATGCTGTGTGCATTAGTGTTGTTACGCATATGGGCAGCAAGGGGTTCAGTACTTAGATGGAAAAGGAGTGCAGCATACTTTTCTAGCGTCTAACAAATACCAGATGACACCGTCACAGTTTTTGTTGATTCCATGCCTCAGCGAATCAGAGCTGGTTTCTGTGCCATGAGGGAAACCTACACAAAAACTCTGTATATTTCACAAATTTGCCCTTAGGGTACGTTCACACTACGAAATTCCCACGGAATTCTGAGAGTGGAATTCCGCGCAGTTAACTGTACTATTAGTGTGAACGGGTCTTCTGCAAGACCCATTCAAACTGCGGAATTTCAGCAGCGGACAATTCCGCTGCTGAAATTGTTCTGCGCAAAGAAAGAACATGTTCATTCTTTGCGCAGAATTCTGCGAGTACTGCATAGTCGTCAATGGTGACGGCGCAGTGCCCCGTATTCCTACTGCCGAAGTATCTTCAGCGGCGGGCACCTGACGAAATTCAGCATTGTGGAGATTCCGCAGTGTGAACGTACCCTTATGGTAATTGCATAGATGAATTTCAAGCTGTTTTATATTATACTAGATATAAACCATACTAAATACAAACTATACAAAATATATAGTTTCATGTTTTACAGGGTTTTATCACATGGCTGCATATTGTTTTATTTATTACATACAATGAAAAGTTTTAAACCTGTGGAAGAAACCTTATATTTTAGGCTGTTTGTGGCTGGATGACAGGGGCCTCTGCCCTACACTGATTATGAATCCGAAGATGAGTAATCTGTGACTAGTTTTCAGTCTTGTCTACAATGTGCCCTGATTAAATAATATATCCCTCTGTATGCCTATTCTCTGGCACCGGTATCTACAAGACTATGTGAATCTGTACTGTATGTGATTAAAGTCAGTGGTAGCTGCAATGTGTCATAAATATTTTATCTGTCCCACATGACTTGAGGGGGTTACATGTGTGGCATTTGAACTATTCTGAGTGTCAAGATTAAGACAGAAATGAAGAACAATCGTTGTGTTGGTTATTAGATGGCTCTCACTGGCATGTCCTCCCAATGAGTTTATGTTTAATTTAAGAGTATTGTTCATTGGTTTCTATTGCATTATCTTGCAAAGATGGAAAAGAATATAGACATCTTACATATATACAAGAACATTTTTGTTTAAAAGATATTAGATTTGGAGCTTTATATAACACAGTTTTTTAGGTTCTACCTCTTAGACATACAGCTTTGTCTTCATTGTCATTTTGAGATCCTTTGTATATTTTAAAGGAGAAAATTATGTATGTAAATATATAAATAGATGCAACTTTCTTTGTTATTCATGGAATCGGGTATGTACCAACATTGACAGAATTGTTGGTCCCCTTCCGTTAAAGACAGAAAAACCCACAATGCTCCCTGGAATAACTTTATACTGACAACAGTAATAATGAATAAAAATGTGCTGATAGAGATCAAATATTACTTTTTAATTGTAGTTTAATAGAATCATTTTGAAAAACAATGGAAAATGATTGAACCTGATCTAGTGGCGTACTAAGTGGGGGATGGGGGTTGGGGGGCCGTACTGTGGAGGTGAGAAGACGCGGGCCCCTGCTGAGGAGATTGCTGCGTGGGATATTAGATGAGCATTTATTTTTCTCAACTCTGCATACACCTATGGGGAAGGGAGGGGGGTGGGGTTACTCTACATATACCTATGGGGGAGGGGGGTCACACTACATATACCTATGGGGAGGAAGGGGGTTACTCTACATATACCTATGGGGGAGGGGGTGTTACTCTACATATACCTATGGGGAAGGAGAGGGGGGGTTACTCTACATAAACCTAAAGGGAAGGGGAGGGGGGTTACTCTGCATATACCTATGGGGAAGGGGGGGGGTTGCTCTACATATACCTATGGGGAAGGGGAGGGGGGGTTACTCTACATATACCTAAGGGGAGGGGGGGGTTGCTCTACATATACATATGGGGAAGGGGAGGGGGGGTTACTCTACATATACCTAAGGGGAGGGGGGGTTGCTCTACATATACCTATGGGGAAGGGGAGGGGGTTACTCAACATATACCTATGGGGGAGGGGGGGTTACTCTACATAAACCTATGGGGAGGGGGGGTTACTCTACATATACCAATGGGGAAGGGGAGGGGGGTTTACTCTACATATACCTATGGGGAAGGGGAGGGGGGTTACTCTACATATACCTATGGGGAAGGGGAGGGGGGTTACTCTACATATACCTATGGGGAAGGGGAGGGGGGGTTACTCTACATATACCTAAGGGGAGGGCGGGGTTACTCTACATATACCTATGGGGAGGGGGGGGGTTACTCTACATATACCTATAGGGGAGGGGGGGTTACTCTACATATACCTATGGGGAAGAGGGGGGTGTAACTGCATATACCTATGGGAAAGAGGGGGGTGTAACTGCATATACCTATGGGAAAGGGGGGGTGTAACTGCATATACCTATGGGAAAGAGGGGTGTGTAACTGCATATACCTATGGGAAAGAGGTGGGGTGTAACTGCATATACATATGGGAAAGGGGGGGTGTAACTGCATATACCTATGGGAAAAGGGGGGTGTAACTACATATACCTATATATACCTTTCCAAACAAAGGGTCCACCCCGGGTGCCGAATGCTCTAGGTACGCCCGTGACCTGAACTCAATATTTTGTTCCACAACCTTTCTAGACAGTCACTGCTATCCAGCATTTACAGGTGCAGATTCTATAGATCTGTTTACTGAGTAAATAGGTCATATAATAATATAGCCTCCCATTATGCCCTATATAAAATGATGCCCCCACTCTCCCATAGTTTCCAATGGACTGTTCCCCATGCCCCCCACTCTCACATAGAATACTTTTCCTGCTCCCTTCTATCTCACAGGCTGCTTATATGCCCCTCTCTAACAGTATATATTCCCTATGACCCCACACTGAAATAAAGTTGAAAACAATCAGACGAATGAAAAGTACACGGTCATCCCAATAGAACCACCTCCCCATATCTTTGAAATGGGGGTGTAGAAAGAAAGCAAAAACACCTCTGGAAACAAGACACCCAAGGATCAGAGACCTATTTTAATGCAAAATGTTTGCAATACGTTGATATCAACTTATTGCAATCAGTCATAAATATTAAATAATATATTTATTTTAACAATTGTTAGAAATATTTAGATTAGTAATATTACAGGAAAGCTGTTAGCCTGATCAACGACTCTGAACCCAAAACACTGGGTTATAGAGTGGGTGACCAGGAGTCCAAAGAGGGGGTCACTTGCTAAATTCTGCCCACTTATTCCAGAGATATGAGTTGCATAATTTCCTCTGCTCAATTAAGTTAATTGCACACAGGCCACCCCTGCCTCCGTCTGTCAGATCATAATGCCACACCTGCAATTTGCATATGAATTTTCTTCAACTCAATGTCCTAGTGATGTGGAGTTGCCGGTCACGTGATCGCTGCGTTCTTTCGCAAATAACTTAATTGATAAGTGGAACTTTTGCAGCCCAAATCTCCGGAACAAGTGGAAGGAATTTGGTAAGTGACCCTTCTTTGGACTCCAGGTCACCCAACTTTATAACTCAGTTTTTTGGTTTTAGAGTGGGTGATCAGGCTGACAGTTTTCCTTTAAGTTCATGGTAAATTTTCTGCTTGATAATATTTCCTTTGCCGTGCCACCACACTGATTGAAAGCACTGAAAACAATGGTCTGTTTGAGTAATAGTTGTGTCAGGTACTTAAGGGACAACTCTCTGTGCTATTACCTTGTTTGTCTCTGGATAGAACATTCCCTAGGATTTTTAATATTTTTTTTTATAAATAAATAAATCTTTAACAAATTAAAGCCAGATTGTTATCACAGACTAGTTTCTTGCATAATATGTATGTATTTAACCCCTTAAGGACCGGGCCCATTTTGGCCTTAAGGACTAGACCAATTTTATTTTTGCATTTTCGTTTTTTCTTCCTCGTCTTCTAAAAATCATAACTCTCTTATATTTCCATCCACAGATCCATATGAGGGTTTGTTTTTTGTGTAACCAATTGTACATTGTAATTACATCACTTATTTTACCATAAAATGTACGGTACAACCAAACAAATATTATTTATGTGGGAAAATTGAAAAGAAAAACGCAATTTAGCAAATTTTGGAAGGTTTTGTTTTCATGCTGTACACTTTCCGGTAAAAGTGAAATGTTTTCTTTATTCTGTGGGTCTATATGATTAAAATAATACCCATTTTATATGCTTTTCTATAATTGTAATGCTTAAAAAAAATCTCAAACCATTTTAACAAAATTTGTATGTTTTAAATTGCCCTATTTTGACCACCTATAACTTTCTAATTTTTTCGTATATGGGGCAATATGAGGGCTCATTTTTTGCGCCATAATCTGTAGTTTTTAACAGTACCACTTGTGCTTAGGTTTTACTTTTTATAAATTTTTTATAAAACATTTTTGGAATAAAATGTGACAAAAAAAGCAGCAATTTTGGACATTTTAATTTTTTTTACGTTTACGCGGTTCACCATACGGAATAATTGACAATATATTTTAATAGTTCAGAGTTTTATGCACGCGGCAATACCAAATATGTGTATAATTTTTTTACGCTTTTTTTGGGACAAAGGATATTGCCGAAACGTACGTTGGGGTGGCGTCACTCCTGCTGCACTAGTTGGTATTGTACATTGTTCACACTTATATATTGAGCTTGTATTCCTCTATTTTTGTCAAGACGTTAGTCTTTTGTTACCATTCATGTACACTTACCTTGCAAGTTGATATGGTTATAATTGTGGCAGCAGTGACACCTCTTGTTGTCCTTGTTCCCCTGCTGTGTTTGTCTACCCTCACCATCATTTTTTAATTCTTATTTAATAAAATTAGCATTTTAATAATCTTGATAAATGACTCCATTGTCTTCTTAGTGTATTCTATTCAGGAGGACATATATGAAACCCCTTATCTGCCCAGTTCCCCTTGTTTTACACTGTTACCTGTATTAGGGTACCTTATATATTTCTTGGTAGGACTATTTAGGCAGTGTGCTATTTGCTTTATTCTTTGCTTTTTAGGGGTAAAATGGGAAAAACGGATGTTTTACTTTTTCATTGGGGGAGGGGATTTTTCAATTTTTTTTAACTTTTTTTATTTTAAATTTTATTTATTTTTAACACTTTTTATGTCCCCATAGGGGACTATTCATAGCAATCATTTGATTGCTAAAACTGTTCAGTGCTATCGATGATCTTCTGTTCTGGTCTGCTCGATCTCAGACCAGAGCAGAAGACCACGGGAGACAGCCAGAGTCAGGTGAGGGGACCCCCGGCTGCCATGCTGGATTATCGGATCCCCGAGGCAGCGCTGCGGGCAATACGATCATCCATTCAAAGTACCGCACTGCTCGCGATCATGATGGCGCGTAAATGTACGTCATGGTGCGTTAAGTATGACGTCACCATGACATATATTTACGTCCATTGTCGTTCAGGGGTTAAATATATTTATGAATTATTTTCAATGTGTATTCAATAGCCAAATTCAATTTCTCACTTAAACTATAAATGTGACACTATTGTTTTATTACACATGTCACATTTAGAAATACAATTTTTGAATCCCTTTTTATTTTAGCAATAATTTTACCTTTAATAACATATAGGTACCACATCAATTTAGTGTAACATTTTACCGTGAACAGGATTTCTCTTTCAGATTTATTTAACATTATTATGCATCAGTCATTCATCTAGTTTCTCCATTTTGATTTATCGGCTCAAAACGTCACTTGATCACAATGATTATGTGCGCTTCCCATAAATCACATGAAAGCTTGTCAGAGCCATTGTTATTTAAGAATAGGCTTTGATATTTTTAGCAAGTGAACATCTATCCAAGATAATGAAAATGGTGATAATTTCAATGTTTGTAGACCAAGCTTACTTAAAATGTATCTTGTTCTGAGATGCAGGAAGAAACCAGTACATTAAATATGTATTGGTTATGCAAAATGTTTAGATTGTATAAGTACACGTTTTAGTGAAAACTAAATATGTATTTTAAATAAAGAAAGAAGGATTTTATTGAAACAATGGCAAAATAAGTGTCACGATGCCGGCTGGCAGGAGGTGGATCCTCTGTGCCAGAGAGGGATTGGCGTGGACCGTGCTAGTGGACCGGTTCTAAGGTACTACTGGTGTTCACCAGAGCCCGCCGCAAAGCGGGATGGTCTTGCTGCGGCGGTAGTAACCAGGTCGTATCCACTAGCAACGGCTCAACCTCTCTGACTGCTGAAGATAGGCGCGGTACAAGGGAGTAGACAAAAGCAAGGTCGGACGTAGCAGGTCGGGGCAGGCAGCAAGGATCGTAGTCAGGGGCAACGGCAGGAGGTCTGGAACACAGGCTAGGTTATTAACATTTGACCGCTAAGCGGTCACTAAGACCCTAAATTTCCCACCCAATATAAAACTTAACGTTTAATGAGCCGAGATTAAAATAACCTCACACATATTGATCCATGGTGCATTGATTGGCATGACACTGCATGCTATAGAAGTGAATTGAAAAATTAGACTGTGGCTGCAGTCCACAGTCTATAGTGTGAGACAATTAAAAATCTAACACATTGCCCGCCCGCCCGACGTTTCGCCACAGGCTGTGGCTTTATCAAGGGCTAAGAGGCAAATGGCGTGCAAACAAGCCTTGCAGGGGTTTAAATAACCTCCTGTCTCTAACGTCATTAGAACATGTCACTTCCTGTATTAACATGACATCTCATTGGTTACAATCACATGCAGACTAATGATTGACCGCTTCCTGGCCAATGAATTTTAGACCAGGATGCATCTTGCTATATTCGTTTGATTGACAGCATCCTTGACCAACCAGCTGAGAACAGTCAAGCTTCTGAACTCCTCATTGGTGCCGGAAGCTGTACACGTATGTGCGCCATCGGTCCTGCGCTAACTAATAGCTTCCCGAACCTCCGATATGGGCGCATGCGCAGTACGGATGCGCAGAAGAACGTGCGCGAATACTTAGTCATATACAGGCACTGCTGGAAGCTGCGCGACAGACATATGCGCCGGCACTTAGCCGATTTTTGGCATATGATTCACACATGGCTATTGTGATAAAGCTGTAATACACAATATAACCACTCATGTGAACAACGACTGCGTAGCAAGTGATAGGCTAATTCGAGAACACTAATAAGTTACTATCTGGCAATATAGGACGGCCAACTTAGCAACGTAGGTATAAGATCAAAACAAAGAAATATTAATCGATAGAGGGAGGAGCAAATACTCATCTGTTCTGCAAAGATGTAGTCATAATTAATTCATATCATCAACGGAAGTTAATCATAAATATGATTGATAAAGGCTTATAACGGCTCTTCTATATAGTAACAATTGTAATAAGTGATTCCTGTCCTACAAGAAGGCTGCAAAGGTGAAGCCTTCATTCAGTCCATTTGGGCTTTGGGATTTTAATCTCCAAATCCAACGGGCTTCTTCTTGAAGCAGTCTGGTGTTAAGATTGCCACGTCTCGGACCTAGTTTACACTGGGTAATGCCACAGAAACGTAATTCAAAGGGAGCATCATTGTGTACAGTCCTCATATGCCTAGCAATTGGCGTATCTTGATAGGTGTTAATAGTGCTCATATGTTTTGAGATACGCCTACGCAATTGTTGAACTGTCTTTCCTACATAGATTTTAGGACAATTGCAAGTGGCTAGGTACACTACCCCCGTCGTTTGACAGGTGATGAAGTCCCTAATTTGATATTTCCGATTATCAATCGGATTAGAGAATTCTTTTGTACGTGGCATAAATTTGCAAAAATTGCACCGTCCACATGGATGTGATCCTTGAATTGATGATTTCAACCAACTGGATGCAGACTCCTCTGCATAAAAACTCCTAACTATTTGATTTTGAATATTGGGTCCTCTACGATAGGTTATAGAGGGGTGAGTAGAGATCACCTCCCTAAGGTCATTGTCCACCTGTAATATAGGCCAATATTTTCTAAGTATATTCATGATTTTTTGATTGTGTTGATCAAAAGTTCCGATACACCTAATGATCTTTTGGCCACTATTGTCTTTAGCCAATTTGTGATCACTTAATAATTCAGATCTTGGAGTAGCCCTGGCTCTGGCGTAGGCCTTGTGAAGGACTTTCTTAGGGTAACCTCTATTGGTGAAGCGTCTATACAGGAGATCACATTCTTCTTGAAATTTAAGAGGATCAGAGCAATTCCTTTTGGCTCGTAGATATTGACTGATAGGGATACCTTTCTTCAATGGTACGGGATGATAACTCTTCCAATTGAGAAAACTATTGGTTGACGTAGGTTTGCGATATATAGAAGTGTGAATGTGACCAAGTGAATCAATAGTGATAGTGAGGTCAAGAAAATGAAGAAATTTATCATGAATTTCAGAAGTAAAGTGCATATTAATATGATTAGTGTTAAGTGCTTGAACGAAGGATTGAAATAATTGTGTGGTGCTGTCCCAAAAAATCAATATATCATCTATATAACGACCCCAAAATAAAATGTGAGAATTAAATTCTTGAAAAGTGTCAGAGAAAACGTGAGTGTCTTCCCACCACCCTAAGAATAAATTAGAATAATTTGGTGCACAAGGAGTGCCCATAGCAGTGCCCTTCAACTGAAAATAAAAGTGCCTATCAAAAAGGAAAAATTTGTGAGTAAGTAGAAAACGTAATAAGGTCAAAACAAATTTGTTGTGTGCTGTGTACTGAAGACCTTTAGTAGTTAGGAAATGTTGTACAGCATGAAGTCCCTGTTCATGTTGGATGTTTGTATAGAGAGATTCCACATCCAAACTAGCTATAAGAGTACCTGGAGGGAATGTGATCTCCTGTAATTTCTTCACAGTGTCCTTGGTATCCTTAATAAAGGACGGAAGAGAGGAAACAAAAGGGGCCAAGAACTGATCTACATAGTGACTGATATTTTGTGTAATATTGTCACACCCTGAAACAATAGGTCTGCCAGGGATAGGGGATGTCACGATGCCGGCTGGCAGGTAGTGGATCCTCTGTGCCAGAGAGGGATTGGCGTGGACCGTGCTAGAGGATCGGTTCTAAGTCACTACTGGTTTTCACCAGAGCCCGCCGCAAAGCGGGATGGTCTTGCTGCGGCGGTAGTGACCAGGTCGTATCCCCTAGCAACGGCTCAACCTCTCTGGCTGCTGAAGATAGGCGCGGTACAAGGGAGTAGACAGAAGCAAGGTCGGACGTAGCAGAAGGTCGGGGCAGGCAGCAAGGATCGTAGTCAGGGGCAACGGCAGAAGGTCTGGAATCACAGGCAAGGAACACACAAGGAACGCTTTCACTGGCACTAGGGCAACAAGATCCGGCGAGGGAGTGAAGGGGAAGTGAGGTGATATAGGGAAGTGCACAGGTGTAAACATTAATTGGAACCACTGCACCAATCAGCGGTGCAGTGGCCCTTTAAATCGCAAAGACCCGGCGCGCGCGCGCCCTAGGGAGCGGGGCCGCGCGCGCCGGGACAGAACTGACGGGGAGCGAGTAAGGTACGGGAGCCGGGGTGCGCATCGCGAGCGGGCGCTACCCGCATCGCGAATCGCATCCCGGCCGGAGGTGGTAACGCAGCGCCCCGGGTCCGTGGAACCGACCGGGGCGCTGCAGTGAGGGAAGTGTAGCGAGCGCTCCGGGGAGGAGCGGGGACCCGGAGCGCTCGGCGTAACAGTACCCCCCCCCTTGGGTCTCCCCCTCTTCTTGGGGCCTGAGAACCTGAGGATCAGACTTTTGTCCAGGATATTGTCCTCAGGTTCCCAGGACCTCTCTTCTGGACCACAACCCTCCCAATCCACTAAAAAAAAAATTCTTCCCCTGACCTTTTTAGAGGCCAAAATCTCTTTAACAGAGAAGATGTCCGAGGAGCCGGAAACAGGAGTGGGAGGAACAGATTTAGGAGAAAAACGGTTGAGGATGAGAGGTTTAAGAAGAGAGACGTGAAAGGCATTAGGGATACGAAGAGAAGGAGGAAGAAGAAGTTTGTAAGAGACAGGATTAATTTGACACAAAACTTTAAAAGGACCAAGATAGCGTGGTCCCAACTTATAGCTCGGGACACGGAAACGGACATATTTAGCGGAGAGCCATACCTTGTCTCCAGGGGAAAAAATGGGAGGAGCTCTTCTTTTCTTATCTGCGAATCTCTTCATGCGAGAAGAAGCCTGTAAGAGAGAATTTTGGGTCTCTTTCCATATGGTGGAAAGATCACGAGAAATTTCATCCACAGCGGGCAGACCAGAGGGCAAGGGGGTAGGGAGGGGGGGAAGAGGGTGACGGCCGTACACCACGAAAAACGGAGATTTGGAGGAAGATTCAGAGATTCTGAAATTATACGAGAATTCGGCCCAAGGTAGAAGATCTGCCCAGTCATCCTGGCGGGAGGAAACAAAATGTCGTAAATAGTCACCCAAGATCTGGTTAATTCTCTCTACTTGTCCATTGGATTGAGGATGGTATGCAGAAGAAAAATTTAATTTAATCTTGAGTTGTTTACAGAGAGCCCTCCAGAATTTAGACACAAATTGGACGCCTCTATCCGAGACGATCTGTGTAGGCAACCCGTGAAGACGAAAAATGTGTACAAAAAATTGTTTAGCCAACTGAGGCGCTGAAGGAAGACCAGGAAGAGGGATGAAATGTGCCATTTTGGAGAATCGATCAACGACCACCCAAATAACAGTGTTGCCATGGGATGGGGGTAAGTCAGTAATAAAATCCATACCAATCAGAGACCAAGGTTGTTCGGGGACAGGTAGAGGATGAAGAAAACCAGCGGGCTTCTGGCGAGGAGTCTTATCCCGGGCACAGATAGTGCAGGCTCGCACAAAGTCCACCACATCAGTCTCTAGAGTCGGCCACCAATAGAAGCGAGAGATGAGTTGCACAGATTTCTTGATGCCCGCATGACCTGCGAGATGGGAGGAGTGACCCCATTTGAGGATCCCAAGGCGTTGGCGTGGAGAAACAAAGGTCTTTCCTGGAGGAGTTTGCCTGATGGAGGCTGGAGAAGTGGAAATCAGGCAGTCAGGAGGAATGATGTGTTGAGGAGAGAGTTCAATTTCAGAGGCATCTGAGGAACGAGAGAGAGCATCGGCCCTAATGTTTTTATCAGCAGGCCGAAAGTGAATTTCAAAATTAAATCGGGCAAAGAACAGAGACCACCTGGCCTGACGAGGATTCAGCCGTTGGGCAGACTGGAGGTAGGAGAGGTTCTTGTGATCGGTGTAAATAATAACTGGAAATCTTGATCCCTCCAGCAGATGCCTCCATTCCTCAAGTGCTAATTTAATGGCTAGAAGCTCTCGATCCCCGATGGAGTAGTTCCTCTCCGCCGGAGAGAAGGTCCTGGAAAAAAAACCACAAGTAACAGCATGCCCGGAAGAGTTTTTTTGTAGAAGGACAGCTCCAGCTCCCACTGAGGAGGCATCAACCTCCAATAGGAAGGGTTTAGATGGGTCAGGTCTGGAGAGCACGGGAGCCGAAGAAAAGGCAGACTTGAGTCGTTTAAAGGCGTCTTCCGCTTGAGGAGGCCAGGACTTGGGATCGGCATTTTTTTTTGTTAAAGCCACAATAGGAGCCACAATGGTAGAAAAATGTGGAATAAATTGCCTGTAATAATTGGCGAACCCCAAAAAACGTTGGATGGCACGGAGTCCGGAGGGGCGTGGCCAATCTAAGACGGCAGAGAGTTTATCTGGGTCCATTTGTAGTCCCTGGCCAGAGACCAAGTATCCTAGAAAAGGAAGAGATTGGCATTCAAACAGACATTTCTCTATTTTGGCATAGAGTTGATTATCACGAAGTCTCTGAAGAACCATACGGACATGCTGGCGGTGTTCTTCAAGATTGGCAGAAAAAATCAGGATATCGTCCAGATATACAACAACACAGGAGTATAGTAGATCACGAAAAATTTCATTAACAAAGTCTTGGAAGACGGCAGGGGCGTTGCATAGACCAAAGGGCATGACCAGATACTCAAAGTGTCCATCTCTGGTGTTAAATGCCGTTTTCCATTCATCCCCCTCTCTGATGCGGATGAGATTATAAGCACCTCTTAAGTCCAGTTTGGTAAAAATATGGGCACCTTGGAGACGATCAAAGAGTTCAGAGATGAGGGGTAGGGGGTAGCGGTTCTTAACCGTGATTTTATTAAGACCGCGGTAGTCAATGCAAGGACGTAGAGAGCCATCTTTTTTGGACACAAAGAAAAATCCGGCTCCGGCAGGAGAGGAGGATTTACGGATAAAGCCCTTTTTTAAATTTTCTTGGACGTATTCAGACATGGCAAGAGTCTCTGGGACGGACAGAGGATAGATTCTGCCCCGGGGTGGAGTAGTGCCCGGGAGGAGGTCAATGGGACAATCATAAGGCCTGTGAGGAGGTAGAGTCTCAGCTTGTTTTTTGCAAAAAACGTCCGCAAAGTCCATATAGGCCTTAGGGAGACCGGTTACATGAGGAAGCACAGGGACACGGCAAGGTTTACTGGGAACCGGTTTTAAGCAGTCCTTGGAACAAGAGGGCCCCCAACTCTTGATCTCCCCAGTGGACCAATCCAGGATTGGGGAATGGAGTTGAAGCCAGGGAAGTCCAAGAAGGATTTCAGAAGTGCAATTGGGGAGGACCAACAGTTCAATCCTCTCGTGATGAGATCCGATGCACATTAGAAGGGGCTCCGTGCGGAAACGTATAGTACAGTCCAATCTTTCATTGTTTACACAATTGATGTAGAGGGGTCTGGCGAGACTGGTCACCGGGATGTTGAACCTGTTGACGAGAGAGGCTAAGATGAAATTTCCTGCAGATCCAGAGTCCAAGAAGGCCACAGCAGAGAAGGAGAAGGCAGAGGCAGACATCCGCACAGGCACAGTAAGACGTGGAGAAGCAGAGTAGACATCAAGGACTGTCTCACCCTTGTGCGGAGTCAGCGGACGTCTTTCCAGGCGGGGAGGACGGATAGGACAATCCTTCAGGAAGTGTTCGGTACTAGCACAGTACAGGCAGAGATTCTCCATGCGGCGTCGTGTCCTCTCTTGGGGTGTCAGGCGAGACCGGTCGACCTGCATAGCCTCCACGGCGGGAGGCACAGGAACAGATTGCAGGGGACCAGAGGAGAGAGGAGCCGGGGAGAAGAAACGCCTCGTGCGAACAGAGTCCATATCCTGGCGGAGCTCCTGACGCCGTTCGGAAAAACGCATGTCAATGCGAGTGGCAAGATGGATGAGTTCATGTAGGTTAGCAGGGATTTCTCGTGCGGCCAGAACATCTTTAATGTTGCTGGATAGGCCTTTTTTAAAGGTCGCGCAGAGTGCCTCATTATTCCAGGATAATTCTGAAGCAAGGGTACGGAACTGTACGGCATACTCGCCAACGGAAGAATTACCCTGGACCAGGTTCAACAGGGCAGTCTCAGCAGAAGAGGCTCGGGCAGGTTCCTCAAAGACACTTCGAATTTCCGAGAAGAAGGAGTGTACAGAGGCAGTGACGGGGTCATTGCGGTCCCAGAGCGGTGTGGCCCAAGCCAGGGCTTTTCCAGACAGCAGGCTGACTACGAAAGCCACCTTAGACCTTTCAGTGGGGAACTGGTCCGACATCATCTCCAAGTGTAATGAACATTGGGAAAGAAAGCCACGGCAAAACTTAGAGTCCCCATCAAATTTATCCGGCAAGGATAGTCGTATTCCAGAAGCGGCCACTCGCTGCGGAGGAGGTACAGGAGCTGGCGGAGGAGATGATTGCTGGAGCTGTGGTAGTAACTGTTGTAGCATAACAGTCAGTTGAGACAGCTGTTGGCCTTGTTGCGCAATCTGTTGTGACTGCTGGGCGACCACCGTGGTGAGGTCAGCGACAACTGGCAGAGGAACTTCAGCGGGATCCATGGCCGGATCTACTGTCACGATGCCGGCTGGCAGGTAGTGGATCCTCTGTGCCAGAGAGGGATTGGCGTGGACCGTGCTAGAGGATCGGTTCTAAGTCACTACTGGTTTTCACCAGAGCCCGCCGCAAAGCGGGATGGTCTTGCTGCGGCGGTAGTGACCAGGTCGTATCCCCTAGCAACGGCTCAACCTCTCTGGCTGCTGAAGATAGGCGCGGTACAAGGGAGTAGACAGAAGCAAGGTCGGACGTAGCAGAAGGTCGGGGCAGGCAGCAAGGATCGTAGTCAGGGGCAACGGCAGAAGGTCTGGAATCACAGGCAAGGAACACACAAGGAACGCTTTCACTGGCACTAGGGCAACAAGATCCGGCGAGGGAGTGAAGGGGAAGTGAGGTGATATAGGGAAGTGCACAGGTGTAAACATTAATTGGAACCACTGCACCAATCAGCGGTGCAGTGGCCCTTTAAATCGCAAAGACCCGGCGCGCGCGCGCCCTAGGGAGCGGGGCCGCGCGCGCCGGGACAGAACTGACGGGGAGCGAGTAAGGTACGGGAGCCGGGGTGCGCATCGCGAGCGGGCGCTACCCGCATCGCGAATCGCATCCCGGCCGGAGGTGGTAACGCAGCGCCCCGGGTCCGTGGAACCGACCGGGGCGCTGCAGTGAGGGAAGTGTAGCGAGCGCTCCGGGGAGGAGCGGGGACCCGGAGCGCTCGGCGTAACAGGGGAACTCCGTTTGTGCACCTTAGGAAGGGCGTAGAAAGTGGCTATTGTTGGCGATGGATTAAAGAGATATTTAAATTCTTCTTCTGTTATCAATTGGTCTATTCTTGCCTCTTGTAAAATTGTACGTAAATTCTGGTTAAACTCCTGAAGTGGGTTATGGTCAAGTTTACGATAAGTCTCTTTATCATTCAACAGTCTCATCACCATAGCCTTATAATAACTTTTATCCATCAGGACGATGTTTCCTCCTTTATCAGAAGGTTTGCAAACAATCTCATTATTATGTTGTATTTCATCAAGTGCTCGGATTTCTTCCGTAGATAAGTTAGATGGAATATGGGGAGTCCTTGACCTTAGGGAACTGATCTCGTGTGTAACCATCTTAACAAAAGTATCGATATTAGAGTATTGTGACAAGGATGGTGTAAAACTTGACTTAGGTTTAAGATTAGAGAAGGGAGCTTCAACTGAGACAATTCCTGTCTCACTTTCTTCTTCTAGCTGTTCTAGCATAGTAACAACTTGCTGATCTTGTTGTCTGTTCACAGCAGGATTGGTAGCAAGGTTTTTGTGAAATTTGTGTAGGGCAAGCTTCCTGCCAAATAGATTTATATCTTTAGTCCAAGTAAAAATATTACAAGGTGGTGTAGGGGTGAATGATAACCCCTTTTGTAATACGGACAGATGGTGTTCATTCAGAACTAGGGATGACAGGTTACAAATTTGCAATTGGTCACTGGTAGCATCAGTTATTGTCTGGGAATTGGATTGTATCCCCATTTGTCGCGATCCCTCAGTTGGACCCCTGGTTCTAAAAAAAGGTGAGGGGGATTCTGTGGTAATCCTCCCATATGGGTAATCGTTGGAATGCCAGGTGCCCGTGGGGCAGCTGTTGTTGCTGTAGGACCAGGTATCACTGGGGTCATATGTACCTCTGCAGGATTGGGTAAGGCAGAGGATAAAAATCCATGTGAGTGCATGGAAGGATGACCACCTCCTTGAGTAGTATGAGGTGGGCATGGTTGTGAATGGCCTTGTGGTCTAGGGGTGTTCTCAGATTTAAAAGTACCAGTATTTTTTCTGTAGGGTTGACGTCTCTTATTGCTCCTAGATCGCGATCTAGGGTGAAACCTCTTAGGGCCACTCTGGACGTTAGTACTATCCTCAGTACCTGAGTATTCAGAATCCGAAATATCTGTATACCTATTACCCTGAAAATCTTGTTGTTGTGATTTTAAATAAATCTGTCCTGTTTCAAAATCCCTCTTGTCTCGTACGTATTTCCTGTGTTTCCTTTCTTTAATCTCACTTAAAAAACTATCAAGATGTTTCTTAAGTTTTTGCTCCAAAAGAGGATACTCAGGTTGTGTTTGGAATATTTTAATTTCACTAATTTGTGTTTCCAACTGTATACCAATTTTTGTAAATGCACCCTTCTCAAAATCTAGTAAATATTGTAACATACGTAAGGAGTTTTCAGTTAAAAGTTGTTGCCAACCTTGTATGAATTCAGTTTCGTTTTGATGTGAGTTAGGAGTGATATTGATTCTTAAACCACGATAAACAATTTTTTGCTGGAGATATGTTTCGAGACTGGCAATCTCCCACCAGGAACGATAATACTGTTTATAAGTTTTTTGTAAATCCCTAAAAGCTGAATTTATATCAACTTGATTAAAGGGAAGATTTTGAAGTGAAAAGACATGAGCAGCATCAGCTTTAGAGTGCTCTAAATTAGGTTTGTTGGACAGGAATCCAGCCATCAGTGCATAATAAGCTTGACAGTCCACAAAAAGGAGTGATTAACTCCAATTCATTAATGCAATAGGAGGGACCTATGAGTGGAGGGTAAATCCAATATTATTAACATTTGACCGCTAAGCGGTCACTAAGACCCTAAATTTCCCACCCAATATAAAACTTAACGTTTAATGAGCCGAGATTAAAATAACCTCACACATATTGATCCATGGTGCATTGATTGGCATGACACTGCATGCTATAGAAGTGAATTGAAAAATTAGACTGTGGCTGCAGTCCACAGTCTATAGTGTGAGACAATTAAAAATCTAACACATTGCCCGCCCGCCCGACGTTTCGCCACAGGCTGTGGCTTTATCAAGGGCTAAGAGGCAAATGGCGTGCAAACAAGCCTTGCAGGGGTTTAAATAACCTCCTGTCTCTAACGTCATTAGAACATGTCACTTCCTGTATTAACATGACATCTCATTGGTTACAATCACATGCAGACTAATGATTGACCGCTTCCTGGCCAATGAATTTTAGACCAGGATGCATCTTGCTATATTCGTTTGATTGACAGCATCCTTGACCAACCAGCTGAGAACAGTCAAGCTTCTGAACTCCTCATTGGTGCCGGAAGCTGTACACGTATGTGCGCCATCGGTCCTGCGCTAACTAATAGCTTCCCGAACCTCCGATATGGGCGCATGCGCAGTACGGATGCGCAGAAGAACGTGCGCGAATACTTAGTCATATACAGGCACTGCTGGAAGCTGCGCGACAGACATATGCGCCGGCACTTAGCCGATTTTTGGCATATGATTCACACATGGCTATTGTGATAAAGCTGTAATACACAA
The DNA here is from genome assembly GCF_029499605.1 of Hyla sarda. Lineage (NCBI taxonomy): Eukaryota > Metazoa > Chordata > Amphibia > Anura > Hylidae > Hyla > Hyla sarda. The sequence goes on from NC_079189.1 coordinate 89,166,403, forward strand.
TATAACCACTCATGTGAACAACGACTGCGTAGCAAGTGATAGGCTAATTCGAGAACACTAATAAGTTACTATCTGGCAATATAGGACGGCCAACTTAGCAACGTAGGTATAAGATCAAAACAAAGAAATATTAATCGATAGAGGGAGGAGCAAATACTCATCTGTTCTGCAAAGATGTAGTCATAATTAATTCATATCATCAACGGAAGTTAATCATAAATATGATTGATAAAGGCTTATAACGGCTCTTCTATATAGTAACAATTGTAATAAGTGATTCCTGTCCTACAAGAAGGCTGCAAAGGTGAAGCCTTCATTCAGTCCATTTGGGCTTTGGGATTTTAATCTCCAAATCCAACGGGCTTCTTCTTGAAGCAGTCTGGTGTTAAGATTGCCACGTCTCGGACCTAGTTTACACTGGGTAATGCCACAGAAACGTAATTCAAAGGGAGCATCATTGTGTACAGTCCTCATATGCCTAGCAATTGGCGTATCTTGATAGGTGTTAATAGTGCTCATATGTTTTGAGATACGCCTACGCAATTGTTGAACTGTCTTTCCTACATAGATTTTAGGACAATTGCAAGTGGCTAGGTACACTACCCCCGTCGTTTGACAGGTGATGAAGTCCCTAATTTGATATTTCCGATTATCAATCGGATTAGAGAATTCTTTTGTACGTGGCATAAATTTGCAAAAATTGCACCGTCCACATGGATGTGATCCTTGAATTGATGATTTCAACCAACTGGATGCAGACTCCTCTGCATAAAAACTCCTAACTATTTGATTTTGAATATTGGGTCCTCTACGATAGGTTATAGAGGGGTGAGTAGAGATCACCTCCCTAAGGTCATTGTCCACCTGTAATATAGGCCAATATTTTCTAAGTATATTCATGATTTTTTGATTGTGTTGATCAAAAGTTCCGATACACCTAATGATCTTTTGGCCACTATTGTCTTTAGCCAATTTGTGATCACTTAATAATTCAGATCTTGGAGTAGCCCTGGCTCTGGCGTAGGCCTTGTGAAGGACTTTCTTAGGGTAACCTCTATTGGTGAAGCGTCTATACAGGAGATCACATTCTTCTTGAAATTTAAGAGGATCAGAGCAATTCCTTTTGGCTCGTAGATATTGACTGATAGGGATACCTTTCTTCAATGGTACGGGATGACAACTCTTCCAATTGAGAAAACTATTGGTTGACGTAGGTTTGCGATATATAGAAGTGTGAATGTGACCAAGTGAATCAATAGTGATAGTGAGGTCAAGAAAATGAAGAAATTTATCATGAATTTCAGAAGTAAAGTGCATATTAATATGATTAGTGTTAAGTGCTTGAACGAAGGATTGAAATAATTGTGTGGTGCTGTCCCAAAAAATCAATATATCATCTATATAACGACCCCAAAATAAAATGTGGAACACAGGCTAGGAACACACAAGGGAACGCTTTCACTAGGCACAAGGGCAACAAGATCCGGCGAGGGAGTGCAGGGGAAGTGAGGTATACATAGGGAGTGCACAGGTGAAGACACTAATTGGAACCACTGCGCCAATCAGTGGCGCAGTGGCCCTTTAAATCGCAGAGACCCGGCGCGCGCGCGCCCTAGGGAGCGGGGCCACGCGCGCCGGGACAGGACCGAGGGAGAGCGAGTCAGGTACGGAAGCCGGGGTGCGCATCGCGAGCGGGCGCCACCCGCATCGCGAATCGCATCCCGGCTGGAGGCGGTATCGCAGCGCACCCGGTCAGTGGATCTGACCGGGGCGCTGCCGTAGCGAGGATGTTGCGAGCGCTCCGGGGAGGAGCGGGGACCCGGAGCGCTCGGCATAACAATAAGGAAACTTTATCTTTATCAAAACGTGAGCAATAGAAAATACATACAATTCTAGTTCAGTGGTCAGCACTGTTTCCTTGCGGTGCTGGAGTCCTAGGTTGAAGGACAGTTTGCACTAGACTTGTGCAATTCTTTCGGCACAAATGTCTAATTTACCGAATTTTACAGTTTTCGGGCATTCGGACCGATCCGAATGCACGAAAACATATTTTGAACATTCCCGAATAGCCACGATAATACGAATAGCAAAATAACGAATGCATTCGTTATTAACCGAATGCATTCGTTATCCGTAAACGAAAGTAAAGAATTAATTCTAATTTTTTTATTGGTCCTTGTGCTACACACTGTTTCTGTTACTGTAACCAGGGTGTCTCCAGCTGTTGCAAAACTACAGCACCCACCCAGCATGCCCTGACAGCCAAAGGCTGTCTGGGCATGCTGGGAGTTGCAGTTTTGACAACAGCTGAAGGCACACTTGGTACGTTGGCAAACATGGGCTAAGCTTTTTCTTTCATTCTTAACTTACGCTAGCTTTTTTCAGAAATGAGCTAGTAGGTCAATGACATGCATAGTAATTGCCGTGGGAACATTTTTCATTCATAAAACCGCAGACTTAATTGGATAATTGCCGTTTAGAACGTTTGGGGTCCCAACATTCTAAACGGCAATTATCCAATTATGTATGCGGTTTTATGAATGAAAAATGTTCCCACGGCAATTACTATGCATGTCATTGACCTAATGACCCATTTCTGAAAAAAACGAGCGTAATTTAAAAATGAATTAAAAAGCTTTGCGCATGTTTGCTAAAGTGTGCCTCCAGTTGTTGCAAATCTGCAACTCCCAGGATGCCCAGACAGCCTTTGGCTGTCAGGGCATGCTGGTTGGGTGTTGTAGTTTTGCAACAGCTGGAGGCACCCTGGTAACAGTAACAGAAACAGTGTGTTAGTAAGTGACATGACATGCAAGTGACAGGACATTGTCACGATGCCGGCTGGCAGGTAGTGGATCCTCTGTGCCAGAGAGGGATTGGCGTGGACCGTGCTAGTGGACCGGTTCTAAGCCACTACTGGTTTTCACCAGAGCCCGCCGCAAAGCGGGATGGTCTTGCTGCGGCGGTAGTGACCAGGTCGTATCCACTAGCAACGGCTCACCTCTCTGGCTGCTGAAGATAGGCGCGGTACAAGGGAGTAGGCAAAAGCAAGGTCGGACGTAGCAGAAGGTCGGGGCAGGCAGCAAGGATCGTAGTCAGGGGCAACGGCAGAAGGTCTGGAAACACAGGCAAGGAACACACAAGGAACGCTTTCACTGGCACTAAGGCAACAAGATCCGGCAAGGGAGTGCAGGGGAAGTGAGGTGATATAGGGAAGTGCACAGGTGAACACACTAATTGGAACCACTGCGCCAATCAGCGGCGCAGTGGCCCTTTAAATCGCAGAGACCCGGCGCGCGCGCGCCCTAGGGAGCGGGGCCGCGCGCGCCGGGACAGAACAGACGGAGAGCGAGTCATGTAGGGGAGCCGGTGTGCGCATCGCGAGCGGGCGCTACCCGCATCGCGAATCGCATCCCGGCTGGCAGCGGAATCGCAGCGCCCCGGGTCAGAGGACGTGACCGGAGCGCTGCCGCGGGGAGAGTGAAGCGAGCGCTCCGGGGAGGAGCGGGGACCCGGAGCGCTCGGCGTAACAGTACCCCCCCCCTTGGGTCTCTCTCCATATGATGGAAAGGTCACGAGAAATTTCATCCACAGCGGGCAGACCAGAGGGCAAGGGAGTAGGGAGGGGGGGAAGAGGGTGACGGCCGTACACCACGAAAAATGGGGATTTGGAGGAAGACTCAGAGACCCTGAAGTTATACGAGAATTCGGCCCATGGGAGGAGATCTGCCCAGTCATCCTGGCGGGAGGAAACAAAATGTCGCAAATAATCACCCAAGATCTGGTTAATCCTTTCTACTTGTCCATTGGACTGGGGATGATATGCAGAAGAAAAATTTAATTTAATCTTGAGTTGTTTACAGAGAGCCCTCCAGAATTTAGACACGAATTGGACGCCTCTATCCGAGACAATCTGCGTAGGCAACCCGTGAAGACGAAAAATGTGTACAAAAAATTGTTTAGCCAACTGAGGCGCAGAAGGAAGACCAGGAAGAGGGATGAAATGTGCCATTTTGGAGAATCGATCAACGACCACCCAAATAACAGTGTTGCCACGGGAAGGGGGTAAATCAGTAATAAAATCCATACCAATCAGAGACCAAGGCTGTTCGGGGACAGGCAGAGGATGAAGAAAACCAGCGGGCTTCTGGCGAGGAGTCTTATCCCGGGCACAGATAGTGCAGGCTCGCACAAAGTCCACAACATCCGTCTCCAGAGTCGGCCACCAATAGAAGCGGGAGATGAGTTGCACAGATTTCTTGATACCCGCATGACCTGCGAGATGGGAGGAGTGACCCCATTTGAGGATTCCAAGGCGTTGGCGAGGAGAAACAAAGGTCTTTCCTGGAGGAGTCTGCCTGATGGAGGCAGGAGAAGTGGAGATCAGGCAGTCAGGTGGAATGATGTGTTGCGGAGAGAGTTCAACTTCTGAGGCATCCGAGGAACGAGAGAGAGCATCGGCCCTAATGTTCTTATCGGCAGGACGAAAGTGAATCTCAAAATTAAATCGGGCAAAGAACAGAGACCACCGGGCCTGGCGAGGATTCAGCCGTTGGGCAGACTGGAGGTAGGAGAGGTTCTTGTGGTCGGTGTAGATAATAACAGGAGAACTTGATCCCTCCAGCAGATGCCTCCATTCCTCAAGTGCTAATTTAATGGCTAGAAGCTCTCGATCCCCGATGGAGTAGTTCCTCTCCGCTGGAGAGAAGGTCCTAGAGAAAAAACCACAAGTGACAGCATGCCCGGAAGAATTTTTTTGTAGAAGAACAGCTCCAGCTCCCACTGAGGAGGCATCAACCTCCAATAGGAAGGGTTTGGAAGGGTCAGGTCTGGAGAGGACGGGAGCCGAAGAAAAGGCAGACTTGAGTCGTTTAAAGGCGTCTTCTGCTTGAGGAGGCCAGGACTTGGGATCAGCATTTTTTTTGGTTAAAGCCACGATAGGAGCCACAATGGTAGAAAAATGTGGAATAAATTGCCTGTAATAATTGGCGAACCCCAAAAAGCGTTGGATAGCACGGAGTCCGGAGGGGCGTGGCCAATCTAAGACGGCAGAGAGTTTGTCTGGATCCATCTGTAGTCCCTGGCCAGAGACCAAATATCCTAGAAAAGGAAGAGATTGGCATTCAAACAGACATTTCTCAATTTTGGCATAGAGTTGGTTGTCACGAAGTCTCTGAAGAACCATACGGACATGCTGGCGGTGTTCTTCTAGATTGGCAGAAAAAATTAGGATATCGTCCAGATATACAACAACACAGGAGTATAACAGATCACGAAAAATTTCATTGACAAAGTCTTGGAAGACGGCAGGGGCGTTGCACAGTCCAAAGGGCATGACCAGATACTCAAAGTGTCCATCTCTGGTGTTTTTATGCCGTTTTCCACTCGTCCCCCTCTCTGATGCGGATGAGGTTATAGGCGCCTCTTAAGTCCAATTTAGTGAAGATGTGGGCACCTTGGAGGCGATCAAAGAGTTCAGAGATGAGGGGTAAGGGGTAGCGGTTCTTAACCGTGATTTTATTAAGACCGCGGTAGTCAATGCAAGGACGTAGGGAGCCATCTTTTTTGGACACAAAGAAAAATCCGGCTCCGGCAGGAGAGGAGGATTTACGGATAAAGCCCTTTTTTAGATTCTCCTGGACGTATTCGGACATGGCAAGAGTCTCTGGGGCAGAGAGAGGATAAATTCTGCCCCGGGGTGGAGTAGTGCCCGGGAGGTGGTCGATAGGGCAATCGTAAGGCCTGTGAGGAGGTAGAGTCTCAGCTTGTTTTTTGCAGAAAACATCCGCGAAGTCCATATAGGCCTTAGGGAGACCGGTTACTGGAGGAACCACAGAGTTACGGCAAGGGTTACTGGGAACCGGTTTTAGACAGTTCTTGGAACAAGAGGACCCCCAACTCTTGATCTCCCCAGTGGACCAATCCAGGGTAGGGGAATGAAGTTGAAGCCAGGGAAGTCCAAGGAGAATTTCCGAGGTGCAATTGGGGAGGACCAAAAGTTCAATCCTCTCATGATGAGATCCGATGCTCATAAGAAGGGGCTCCGTGCGGAAACGTATGGTACAGTCCAATCTTTCATTATTTACACAATTGATGTAGAGGGGTCTGGCGAGACTGGTCACCGGGATGTTGAACCTGTTGACGAGAGAGGCCAAAATAAAATTTCCTGCAGATCCAGAGTCCAAGAAGGCCACTGTAGAGAAGGAGAAGGCAGAGGCAGACATCCGCACAGGCACAGTAAGACGTGGAGAAGCAGAGTAGACATCAAGGACTGTCTCACCTTTGTGCGGAGTCAGCGTACGTCTTTCCAGGCGGGGAGGACGGATAGGACAATCTCTCAGGAAGTGTTCGGTACTAGCACAGTACAGGCAGAGGTTCTCCATACTCTCTTGAGGTGTCAGGCGAGACCGGTCGACCTGCATAGCCTCCACGGCGGGAGGCACAGGAACAGATTGCAGGGGACCAGAGGAGAGAGGAGCCGAGGAGAAGAAACGCCTCGTGCGAACAGAGTCCATATCTTGGCGGAGTTCCTGACGCCTTTCGGAAAAACGCATGTCGATGCGAGTGGCTAGGTGAATAAGTTCATGTAGATTAGCAGGAATTTCTCGTGCGGCCAGAACATCTTTAATGTTGCTGGATAGGCCTTTTTTGAAGGTCGCGCAGAGGGCCTCATTATTCCAGGACAATTCTGAAGCAAGAGTACGGAATTGTACGGCATACTCGCCAACGGAAGAATTACCCTGGACCAGGTTCAACAGGGCAGTCTCAGCAGAAGAGGCTCGGGCAGGTTCCTCAAAGACACTTCGGATTTCCGAGAAGAAGGAGTGTACAGAGGCAGTGACGGGGTCATTGCGGTCCCAGAGCGGTGTGGCCCATGACAGGGCTTTTCCGGACAGAAGGCTGACTACGAAAGCCACCTTAGACCTTTCAGTGGGAAACAGGTCCGACATCATCTCCAGATGCAGGGAACATTGGGAAAGAAAGCCACGGCAAAACTTAGAGTCCCCATCAAATTTATCCGGCAAGGATAAGCGTATCCCAGGAGCGGCCACTCGCTGCGGAGGAGGTGCAGGAGCTGGCGGAGGAGATGACTGCTGAAGCTGTGGTAGTAACTGTTGTAGCATAACGGTCAGTTGAGACAGCTGTTGGCCTTGTTGCGCTATCTGTTGTGACTGCTGGGCGACCACCGTGGTGAGGTCAGCGACAACTGGCAGAGGAACTTCAGCGGGATCCATGGCCGGATCTACTGTCACGATGCCGGCTGGCAGGTAGTGGATCCTCTGTGCCAGAGAGGGATTGGCGTGGACCGTGCTAGTGGACCGGTTCTAAGCCACTACTGGTTTTCACCAGAGCCCGCCGCAAAGCGGGATGGTCTTGCTGCGGCGGTAGTGACCAGGTCGTATCCACTAGCAACGGCTCACCTCTCTGGCTGCTGAAGATAGGCGCGGTACAAGGGAGTAGGCAAAAGCAAGGTCGGACGTAGCAGAAGGTCGGGGCAGGCAGCAAGGATCGTAGTCAGGGGCAACGGCAGAAGGTCTGGAAACACAGGCAAGGAACACACAAGGAACGCTTTCACTGGCACTAAGGCAACAAGATCCGGCAAGGGAGTGCAGGGGAAGTGAGGTGATATAGGGAAGTGCACAGGTGAACACACTAATTGGAACCACTGCGCCAATCAGCGGCGCAGTGGCCCTTTAAATCGCAGAGACCCGGCGCGCGCGCGCCCTAGGGAGCGGGGCCGCGCGCGCCGGGACAGAACAGACGGAGAGCGAGTCAGGTAGGGGAGCCGGGGTGCGCATCGCGAGCGGGCGCTACCCGCATCGCGAATCGCATCCCGGCTGGCAGCGGAATCGCAGCGCCCCGGGTCAGAGGACGTGACCGGAGCGCTGCCGCGGGGAGAGTGAAGCGAGCGCTCCGGGGAGGAGCGGGGACCCGGAGCGCTCGGCGTAACAGACATATTATACATAAATCACCCGACAATCAAACACATCGATCAAACACATCAATCATTCTTAAAGCATTCATTCATTCATTCATTTACTCATTCATTCAACATTACATTATGTATTAATAATAAATCACATAAAATTATATTATCTTACCTGTCTTCCAATGTTCCGATCTCTGTGGCTGCCCTCTTTTCCTGCACACACACGCTCCCGATAATGGTCCCCTGCTTAAAAAAGATTTACCCGAATGTACCCGAATTACAAATGTATCCGAAAGAAAATGAAAACCCAAATTCCGAATGTATCCGAAAAATCAAACCGAACATCTGAATACCGAATGTATCTGAAAAATCAAAACAAAAATATTACCGAACCGAAAATTTTATCCAAAACGAAAAAACAAAACAAAACAAAACTAACATTTTTCTTGTGCACAAGTCTAGTTTACACATTCTCATCGTGTTTTTATGGGTTTCTCCGGTACTCCAGTATCCTCCCACACTCTAAAAATCTGCTTATAGGTTGTTATGGAATTAAAGGGGTACACATTACCATTGGAGCAAGTTACGTATGGTGCTTTTTTTCTCTTGTACCTGGGCATACAAATTGTTTTGTGGGTCCACAAGTAATAACAGCAAAACGCTGAAACAACAGGATTTACTTACTACCTTCTTTTTTTCCCTTACATTCTTAGCATATTGATTTTAGGTGGAATTTTGTTCTCCAAACAGGTCACTGTTCTGTTCCTGTTTCACTCCATGATGTGGGGATAAAGTGCTTCATGGAGGAGTTTTTTGTCAGGGGAGACTAATAACGCTGAACAAGGGTCCTTCTACAAAACATTAATCTCTTCAGTGACCTATAGTTGGAGAATGTACTAGGTGACTGCCATGCCATAAAAAGTTTTCTGGGTATGTCCCTCTGCAAACCAGAGTTTGTGAATAAACAAAGTACAAGCATTGTATCACAGTAGCCAACCTGTGTAGATCCTCATCAGTAAATCTGTTGCAAAAGTAACCTTTAAAAGGACAGTGACAACATACTTGTTCATCTGTGCTCAAAGCAGTAACATCCTACACTGTGACAAAAAGACCGTATTGTGTTATATTTTCACAAGAAGTTTCAGTAAAGTGTTCAAATTGTTTCCAGAATCCCAGTGTCCAGACTCCCATTCCTGTACTTTTCTCTATGTGAAACACTCATTTAAAGGGTTACTCCGGTGAAAAACTATTTTTTTAAATCAACTGGTGCCAGAACATTAAACAGATTTGTATATTACTTCTATTTTAAACTCTTAACCCTTCCAGTACTTATCAGCTGCTGTATGCTCCACAGGAAGATATTTTCTTTTTAAATTTCTTTTCTGTCTAACCACAGTGCTCTGTGGTTGTTTTTTGAGTACCCCTTTAACAAAACACTGTTGAGTTCTTTGGGAACATCAGGTTAGCTACACTACCCTGCCACATGGTATAATATCCACAGTACTACTAGTCCCAGCTGACCTGTAACTCTCCCAGTGTGCTACAAAGTCTTCCCAAAAGAGTGTATGCTATTAAAACTGCAAAGGGGAGCCAACCCAATAATCACACTCATTGTTTTGAAATGGAATGTCCAACAAGCCCACATAGGAATAATGGTCAGTTGTCCACATACATTTAGCCATATAATATACATTTAGATGAATAAAAGGAAAGCATTCTGGCAATATTAAAACATTTCTCTCTTTCTTCTTGTTGCTATATTTATTTGTTAGCGTTATTTAAAGTTTAGAAGCCTTATCAGCTTGATTTATAGAAATGTTTCCTTTTAAAAAATACTTCTATTGTCCATCCATCATTTCCCATTAAACTAAATGGAGAAGTAACCATATTGTTCGGAAAGATAAAATATAAAGATCACAAGCCTAATTTATTTATATTTTCCATGAAATATCAGTCGGACAAAAATACCTCAGCTTGAAATGTAATCAAGAGATTCTTTTAGAGGTTATTGCCGCTATGCCGTGAAGAAAACACATTCATGTATTAGCATAACATTGTTTAATGTAAATCGCTCAGACTATTTTGTGATAGACGCAGCTAGAGATGAGCAAATTCTAAGTAATTCCATTCTACATTGATTCACCAAAATGTGCATCACAATGATTTGTAGTGAATTCTTAAACTGACAAATCAGTTCTACCATCTCCGTATACAGCATAAAGTGAATGGGATGATGATGAAAAATGCAGCACTTGCAATACTACAATTTCTCATTCAGATCAATGTAAGATTATATCAAAAACTCAGTATGAACAAATTAGTATTTTTCTATGTAATGTATCAGTTCGAATAACCAATGCTGTATCCTCTTACAATACCATTACAGTTAATAACTTTTCTCTAATATAAGGCTACTAGAACAACTTTGCAAATGCTGAACAAGGTGATGCCTTGGCTTTACCAACCATTGGCTGAAGTATATGCCAACCTTTTGCTTTACCAACCATTGGTTGATGTCTATGCCAACCTTTGGCTTTACCAACCATTGGCTGAAGTCTATGCCAACCTTTAGTGAAGTTTCATATTGTCATATTATGTAGGATAAACATTAATGTATACTTTTTTTTTATACATTTTTTTCTTTTGTATTTTGCCACCTATTGAGTGGAGTGAGATTGTGCAAAATGTGTAAATTTTTCTAATTTTGTAGATAATAAATTTGTCTAAAACCTACAACATTTAAACCTCACACCCTTTATAGGACAAAAATAAAAAAAATTATGTGCATGCTAAAAAGTTGCAAAAAGGTGCCTATGTTTAACATGTGTATTTAAAATGTTAAACCCATACAAAGTAGAGCTGAATGCACAAACAACCTTAGATTCCCCTGAATAAATTACTCTGAATTGTCTCTGTTATGTTGCTAAACCAATGATTGGTGAAGTCATAAAAAAATCAGTACATACCATAATATACACTACAGTATTGTCATCACAAGTTATATTTAGCAGGAAATAGGAAAATATGGTGTTCTATAACTCTACTGCTCTCACAGTTAAAAAAAATATTCATGTAGATGATTTCTTCATGCATATCTTATTTGAATTAATTGTGATACTAGTAATAACATTTTAAACGTACAGAAATTTCCAGCAAATATAAGCAACAATTAAAAAGAAACCTTTACCAGGCTTTATGGCTCCAAACCACTACTATTAATCTGTTTACCCTACAAATAAAGACATTTACAAACTTAAAAACTTATAGTCAGTGAGGGGTAATTCTTATGAAATTAAGTTATAAGAAAATCTGCATCATGTACTTATAAACTGCAAAGTGTCCATTAAATGCATGCAGTCATACTAATTGTCCAATAGAATGAGCCCTAATCCAACCTATGTAGCAGTAACTGGTTAGCTTTGTTCAAACCTTTAAAGGGGTACTCTACTGCCCCAACATTCAGAACATTTTGTTCCAAACGCTGGGTGCGGGCTGCGGGGGTGTTGTTTTGTATGCTGGGGCAGTGGAGTACCCCTTTTACAACTGCCTACTGTTTTTTGATGTCAGCAAGTGCAAGTTCTTAGTCCAAGGCTGCTATCAGAAATGTCATAGCCCCTTACACAGCTCCAGGCCTTTGCCCTCTGTGGCCCATTCCTGAGACTACCCCAAGTGCCCGCCTCCAATTTTATTTTATTTTTAAATAAGGAGCAAAAAGTATCCCTGTTTATTGACAGATGCCTGCTGGTTGTAAAATACATACTGAGGTATCGAAAGACACGAAGGCCTTTTTATAGTGTTGCAAAATGTTTCCCTTTTTTGGAGATGTAAGAGGATTGGTTATGGTGTATCCAAGTATAAAATAAACTATAAACAGTGAAGAAATACCTTTTGTAAAAAATTTTAAGTTTAAAACAATTATCAAAAATTCTCACTTTTTGGGAATTGCCATAGGTTTTGAGTCTGGCAAGTAAAGACACAATGGATTTTTCCAAGCATTCCAAATATTATAACTTTTGGGAGTTTTGGGAGTCATATTTAGCTTCAGTGTCACCTTGTGTAGGTTATTCATTCCATATCCTTTTGACAGATTCCATCTCCAGATAATCTCCCTCAGGTCTCACTTCCTCATCCTCCTCAGGAAAAACATCTATACTGCTGCCAACCAGATGTGAACCTTCATCCATCCGTCCTTCCTTAATCATCACTTGGAGTGTTTGCTCTAGAACAGGGGTGTCAAACTCAAATTCATCGGGGGCCTCATGAGCAGTTTGGTCACCCTCAAAGAGCCGGTTGTATCTGTAGGAACCCTCCCCCCCCCCCACATACCGTATATACCGGCGTATAAGACGACTGGGTGTATAAGACGACCCCCAACTTTGACAGTTAAAATGTAGAGTTTGGGATATACTCGCCATATAAGACTACCATTCCTACCGCAATGTACAGTACCTTGTAGTTCCCCCCACATTAGGTAGGCAGCATGTTCCCCCACATTATTAGGCAGCATGTTCCCCCACATTAGGTTGGCAGTATAGTTCCCCCCACATTAGGTTGGCTGTATAGTTCCCCCCACATTAGGTAGGCAGTTTAGTTTTCCCCACATTAGGTAGGCAGCATGTTCCCCCACATTAGGTTGGCAGTATAGTTCCCCCCACATTAGGTTGGCAGTATAGTTCCCCCCACATTAGGTAGGCAGCATGTTCCCCCACATTAGTAGGCAGCATGTTCCCCCACATTAGGTTGGCAGTATAGTTCCCCCCACATTAGGTAGGCAGTATAGTTTCCCCCACATTAGGTAGGCAGCATGTTCCCCCACATTAGGTTGGCAGTATAGTTCCCCCCACATTAGGTAGGCAGCATGTTCCCCCACATTAGTTGGCAGCATGTTCCCCCACATTAGTTGGCAGTATAGTTCCCACCACATTAGGTTGGCAGCACCCCCCCTCCCTCCCTCCCCACAGACATACAGCCTCCAGCCATATACAGTGTATGGCTGGAGGCTGTATGTCTGTGTGCTGCCCCCACTGTGATCCGGTCACCGCTCCTCCGGCCCGGGGTCACAATCCACTGCTATGGCCTTTGGACCATAGCAGTAGGTGCCGGAACCGGTCGAGCGGTGACCGGAACGCTGAGGAAGATAACGTGCCGCCGGTCACTTACCAGGATCCGGCCTGCGCGCGTCCTGCGATGATCCCGTCATCCTCCTGGTCCTCCCGCGTCTCTATGGTTGTACGCACGGGACGTCACTGATGTCCCATGTGTACAACCATAGAGGCGGAGGACCAGGAGGACCGAAGGAGGATCGCTAGAGGGCAGACGTTCTCTGGCTTGTAGGCTACCGCGCATGCGTTGAAGAGGCGGCTTTCTTGTGTCAAAAAAAGCGTTAAAAAAAAACTAGAATAAAAGGTGAAGGCTGGCGGCGGCTAAGCGGGCCACATGACGAGGTCTGGCGGGCCGGATTCTGCCCGCGGGCCTTGTGTTTGACACATGTGCTCTAGAAGACGTTTTAGCTTCATTACATGACTAATTCCACTGTTGTCCAAGTTTGACAACATGATTTAGGATGTGTCATGCCAGCTAGATCCAGGGCTTTTACGATGTTTGTGCCGTTATCAATGACCATGTTTTCCAAAGTCAGATTAGGAGTAGAGAGCCAGTGTAAAACTTCCTGTTGCTGGCAGAGCTGCAACTACAGTACTTTGCAGTGTAGCTGTATCCACCATGGCATGCACTGTGCTGCTCACTAACAACTGCAGGGAGTGGCCCACATAATTGTGCAAAGCAGGCATGGCCGAGGAACCCACTGAAACTTGGCTCAATGTCATATAGTCAGACTCTTTTTCCTCCTCCTGAGAAGACCTTGAATGAGTCAATCAGTCCACATGGCCCACACTATTTTCCAAGATCACACAACCACTGGAAGACAGTGAAAACTTTTGCTTGCTGACACTACTACTACTACTACTGCCACCAGACTCCTGACTGCTGCTACTACCTGTACCTGGTGCTGAAACTGCCACCAACATTCTTACTGGCAGAGGACATGGAAAGGGTGCTCCGTTCTCCAGCCTGTTTAACAAATTCTTTACCATTTTTTGTATTGAAAAAGATTTAGCATTTTGTGTTACATTTGTCACACACCTACTAGTTAAAGGGGTTATCCACCATTTTAGTACTTACCTGCCAGACAGTAATCAACATGCTTAGAAAGGATCCATGCTTGTCTTGGGGCTAAACGGCAAGTCTTTTTGTGAACTGGCTATTTCCTGTTGGAGTTCCCTCACTTATACTACATGCCCTATAATTCCTTGTCTGTAAGTGTAAGGTGCTTTTTCTTCCTTCCACACATCAGCCGCCCCACTCATTGAAACACACCTGTGCTCCCTTCAATGCAATAGACCATTGTTTTTTAACCAGGGTGCATCCAGCTGTTGCAAACCTACAATTTAATGCAGAATCATCTTCCTCCCTCCCAGCGGTCGTTCCACCCATTGAAGCAAAGAAAAGCTCCCTTTGAACACCTAACTACTGATGTAATGTCTCGGACTGCACAGCAACCTGGGAAAACCTGAGATGACACTCATTTTGTTTAGTAAATTCTGAAAATATATGTAACTTGTCCTTAGATATCTATGCCGCATTCAATCTCAGCACTTTTAAATACATATTTATGTTAAACAAATACTAAATGTTCAATTAAACACATAAAATGCATATAACTTGTCCTTAGATGGTTATACCACAATGTTCAATGTTTTTCACTGTGTAGTTATGTTAAACCTAGGTAAATACTGTATGTTTTCTTAAAGAGGCACTGTCATTGTTGAAAACGTTTTATATGTTACAGAACTAATCATATGATGGCTTTTTGCAATATAAATTTATTTTAAAAAAATGTCAATTTCCCCCACAAATTTAATCTAAAAATAGCCACCACTAGGGGTCGTCTGTCTTTAGCCAGACAGACTAGTGTTGATTTTGCCGCATACCAGATACCGGCCGTAAAGCGCGCCGATATCCAGTGTAGGAGATTTCAGCTGTATGTATACAGCTTATGCGTGGGCACGCACTGCCAGTGAACAAGCGAAGGGAGCGCGCGCACACACAGGCAGTGCGGGATACAGGCAGGTACCCCCCAGCCCTGGCTGCACCCAATCCTGTGTCCCATGACTAAACCCCCCACCCCCCATTCTCAGCTGCGCCCGATCCGACCCTGTGTCCCATAACACCCCCCAGTTCTCAGCTGCGCACGATCCTGTGTCCCATAACACCCCTCATGTAACTAGTCCTTAGATGACAATGCTGCATTCACTTTCAATGCTTTTCCTTGCGTGGTTATGTTAAACCCAGGTTGAAACTCTAAAAGTTTTATTAAACCCAGAAAAATACATGTAACTTGGAATGTTCCATATTCATAAGGCTTTTAACACACATTTATGTTAAAATACAGGTAAGGTCACTGCTTTGCTCAGTTTGCTAAGTATTTTAATGTAATAGCTTTTATGGTCTTGTTCACTGCTGGCTGGGATTTGTAGAGTACAAAACTGGAGAAGGCAGGTGGTCACTGTCTGAGGTTAGCTTAATAATCAATACCCTGCTCTGCTTGTAATGTACCAGCTTTTATTGGATCATTCGCTGTTGGTTGGGATTTGCAGTGCACCAACTCTACACAGTACTGCAGATGACAGGAGGTCACTGTCTGAGGTCAGTCCACTGATCAATTTGCTTAGCTTGCTTTGGAATTTTACAGAAGGCTTTCTGGGATAAGTAGTCCTTGCTCTTCCTCTTAGCTTACTATCTCCAAAATGGCAGCCACAATGCAGTGCATGAGGCTTTTTCCACTTAAACCTACCCCGGTGCTGTGTATTTACTGACCTGGGAGCTGTACTGCACATTATGCAAAGCAATGATTGGATAACCTGGGGTCATGTGATCTTACAGATAGTTGCTAGGCATGCTGGGCTTTCCTGATGTCATTTCAGTGTATCTTGTAAGTTCTCCTTTTATTGAGGTACCAAAACACGAAGTGTTGCTCATCCCTTCTGCTATCATTACCCTAGTTGCCTGGTTCATGCTAGCCAAGCCTTGCAATGTTTGAATGTTCATTGAGCCGCTGTCACCCGAGTGATTGGAAGGAGACCGGGTTCACTGGGCTTGGCTCTCTTATCTCTACTTAACACCTTGTTGATATCCCTTCAGTTAAACTTACTAGCACTCCACACTTCAATTCTTCATCGCACAAGTAATTGAGCTACACTTTACATGTATGAAAGCTGAAAATATGACTGCAGGTTACATTAGTAGAACTAAATATCTGGTCCATTCCTTAAAATTAATATTCCTAAGAAGTGTGAATTGCCTCAAGCACAAGTAAAGCAAATCAAAAGATATCCCTTTAAAGTAATAGGTTCATTAATGCATTAATACATCTTTATTGAGGTCAGAAATATGTTTTTTCTGATCCAGAGCTCCATATCACATGTAGATTTCAATTATAATATTCTGACTGCCTGTATTTGCCACTGGAGGGACCTTAGGAGCTTACTGTTGAATGCAATAATAAAAAATATGCAATAAGCTCCTAATCATCCCTCGTACTTGTTACAACAAAGCAGAATGTTATGTATGCAGCAGAGGAGATTTATAAAAATTTGTGCAGAGGAAAAGTGGAGCAGTTGCACATAGCAAAGAATCAGATTGCTTCTTTTCTTTTTAAAAAGGCCAAAAAAATGAAAGAATCAATCTGATTGGTTGCTATGGGCAACTGCACCACTTCACACAGGTTTTGATAAATCTAAATCTGGAGCTTTGTTTCCACATGGCCTCAATGAGGCTATTGAGGACAAATCTTCATTTTGGTTATAAGATATGATAAGGCTATTTAGGTGTATATTTTATGTTATTTGTTCTTGGACATATATTATGGTCTCTGACCCTACACTTGTCATGCCTGATGAAGCAGCTAGTTGTGCTGCAAAACACATTGCATTCTGTGTAATTAAATCTTTGAAGATCTTGGCTTGGTTTGTCCAGCGCTGTGTTGATCCCCCTTCCCCAAGCATGTTAACTATACACATTTATTGTCCAGTCCAGTGGAAAGGCTGCAAGACACCTATACTCTCATGTTATTTTCATGGTTGTGTATGGGGTACACAACCATTTGTGGTAAGCGCATTCCTTACCACCTGTTTCCCATTATTTATTGATCTAAGCATACTGTGCTATGGAGTGACATATTGTACATAAAGAGACACATGAATAAAGTTAACACATTTTACACAAAAAGTTTGTACCCAACTTCAAGCATATACCTCTTTGACTGTTTTACCACCAATGCCTGTTTCATGAAACTGACAGTCATCTCATATATCCTTTCAACATGAACTGACTTTGTGACAATAAGTTTGAAATTGGCTTGTACTTACATACATCAGCAGCCAACCTGATCAGGCAGAGCTGTTAAAGATTACCTCAGACTAGACTACCACTGGACTATATACAGTACCTAAGCTGCAGATGCTAACTATAGCTTTGTTTAAATGGAACAGAGATTATATACTAATATATTACACCAAAACTAGGCGTCCAACTTATGTTTTGGTGACAACATATTGTCACGATTCGGCTAGCTGGATGTGGATCCTCTGTGTCAGCGAGGGATTGGCGTGGACCGTGTCTGTGGACCGGTTCTAAGATGCTACTGGTATTCACCAGAGCCTGCCGCAAAGCGGCATGGTCTTGCTGCGGCGGTAGCAACCAGGTCGTATCCACCGGCAACGGCTCAACCTCGCTGACTGCTGAGAAGGCGTGGGACAGAAGGACTAGGCAGAGGCAAGGTCAGACGTAGCAGAAGGTCGGGCAGGCGGCAAGGTTCGTAGTCAATATGGATAGCAGAAGATCTGGAAACACAGGCTTTGGACAACACTAAAAGCTTTCACTGGCACAAGGCAACAAGATCCGGCAAGGAAGTGCAGGGGAAGTGAGGTAATATAGCCAGGGAGCAGGTGGAAGCTAATTAGGCTAATTGGGCCAGGCACCAATCATTGGTGCACTGGCCCTTTAAATCTTAGAGAGCTGGCGCGCGCGCGCCCTAAGGAGCGGAGCCGCGCGCGCCAGGACATGACAGCCGGGGGCCGGGACAGGTAAGTGACTTGGGATGCGATTCGCGAGCGGGCGCATCCCGCTATGCGAATCGCATCCCCGCCGGCAATGTCAGTGCAGTGCTCCCGGTCAGCGGGTCTGACCGGGGCGCTGCAGAGAGAGGAACGCGCGAGCACTCCGGGGAGGAGCAGGGACCTGGAGTGCTCGGCGTAACAGTACCCCCCCCCTTAGGTCTCCCCCTTTTTTTGTCCGGCAATTGCTTCACATGGGACGAGGACACTGGGAGCGATTGTAAGGTTTCCTCAAAGGCAGGCAGTTCAGCAGGAGTGGGAATGGGGAGGGAGGGCAGAGGGTGAAGCTTGGCACGGGGCAGGGTGTCACCAGGACGGGGGCTATGAGGAGGCACGGCACAGTCCTGATAGGCCTTGGGGAGACTAGGCACAGGAGGAGACACTGAGGCCCGACAGACGGGACTGGGAGCAGAGGTGAGGCATCTCTTACGGCAAGCAGGGCCCCAATTCTTGATCTCCCCGGTGGTCCAGTCAAGGGTGGGAGAATGATGCTGGAGCCATGGCAGACCGAGGAGGACTTCAGAGGTACAGTTGGGAAGGACGAACAATTCGATCTTTTCGTGATGGGGTCCAATGCACATTAAGAGAGGTTCTGTGCGGTAACGCACAGTACAGTCCAATTTCACTCCGTTGACGGAAGAAATGTAGAGCGGCTTGACGAGACGGGTCACCGGGATGCAGAACTTATTCACCAAAGAGTCCAGAATAAAATTTCCAGAAGCACCAGAGTCCAAGCAGGCCACGGCTGAGAGGGAGGAGTTGGCAGAAGGAGAAATCCGCACGTGCACAGTGAAACGTGGAGAAGCAGATTTCAAACCAAGAGACGCCCCACCCACGTGAGCTGGGTGCGTGAGTGCGTTTCCCAGACGTGGAGGGCAAATAGGGCAATCCACCAAGAAGTGTTCGGTACTGGCGCAGTACAGACATAAATTGTTATTCCTACGGCGAGTCCTCTCTTCGTGGGTCAGGCGAGACTGATCCACTTGCATAGCCTCCTCGGCGGGAGGCACAGGGGTAGATTGCAGAGGATACTGTGAGAGAGGTGCCCAGAGATCAAGGTCTTTTTTCTGGCGGAGCTCCTGGTGTCTCTCAGAAAAACGCATGTCAATGCGGGTGGCCAAATGGATAAGTTCTTGCAGGTTGGCAGGAATCTCTCGTGCGGCCAGCACATCCTTGATGTTACTGGATAGGCCTTTTTTAAAGGTCGCGCAGAGAGCCTCGTTATTCCAAGATAATTCGGAAGCGAGAGTACAAAATCGGATGGCGTACTCGCCTACTGAAGAATTACCCTGGACCAGGTTCAGCAGGGCAGTCTCGGCAGAAGACGCTCGGGCTGGTTCCTCGAAGACACTACGGACTTCAGCGAAGAAGGACTGGACTGTGGCTGTGGCAGGATCATTGCGGTCCCAGAGCGGTGTGGCCCAAGACAAGGCCTTTCCAGAAAGAAGGCTCATTACGAACGCCACCTTAGACCGTTCTGTACGAAATTGGTCCGACAACATCTCCATATGTAGGGAACATTGAGATAAGAATCCACGGCAGAGTCTAGAGTCCCCATCGAATTTGTCCGGCAGGGACAAGCGGAGGCTAGGAGCGGCCACTCGCTGTGGAAGAGGTGCAGGAGCTGGCGGAGGAGATGGTTGCTGCTGTAGCAGTGGCAGAAGTTGCTGTAACGTGGCGGTCAACTGCGACAGCTGCTGTCCTTGTTGGGCAATTTGCTGCGATTGCTGAGCGACCACCGTGGTGAGGTCAGCGAGACTCGGCAGCGGCACATCAGCGGGATCCATGGCCGGATCTACTGTCACGATTCGGCTAGCTGGATGTGGATCCTCTGTGTCAGCGAGGGATTGGCGTGGACCGTGTTGGTGGACCGGTTCTAAGATGCTACTGGTATTCACCAGAGCCCGCCACAAAGCGGCATGGTCTTGCTGCGGCGGTAGCAACCAGGTCGTATCCACCGGCAACGGCTCAACCTCGCTGACTGCTGAGAAGGCGTGGGACAGAAGGACTAGGCAGAGGCAAGGTCAGACGTAGCAGAAGGTCGGGGCAGGCGGCAAGGTTCGTAGTCCATATGGATAGCAGAAGATCTGGAAACACAGGCTTTGGACAACACTAAACGCTTTCACTGTCACAAGGCAACAAGATCCGGCAAGGAAGTGCAGGGGAAGTGAGGTAATATAGCCAGGGAGCAGGTGGAAGCTAATTAGGCTAATTGGGCCAGGCACCAATCATTGGTGCACTGGCCCTTTAAATCTTAGAGAGCTGGCGCGCGCGCGCTCCAAGGAGCGGAGCCGCGCGCGCCAGGACATGACAGCCGGGGGCCGGGACAGGTAAGTGACTTGGGATGCGATTCGCGAGCGGGCGCGTCCCGCTATGCGAATCGCATCTCCGCCGGCAATGTCAGTGCAGCGCTCCCGGTCAGCGGGTCTGACCGGGGCGCTGCAGAGAGAGGAACGCCGCGAGCGCTCCGGGGAAGAGCAGGGACCCGGAGCGCTCGGCGTAACACATATACTGTTGACAAACACTTTAAAGTACACAATTACGTGTTCTTTCAAATGTTTTCTGAATTATAATAATTCCAAATATCTGAGGGCAAGACCAAAATACACTCAATGGTTTAAACATAAGTGTTTTGTGCAATTTAATATAACCCCTTTTTAACTAGATTTTGTATTCAAAGACAGGTGTACACCTCTTCCTTTAACCTCATCAAAGGTAAATTTATGACAACACCAATGCCCCCTTTAGTTGGCTGAAGATACTCGGCACCAAATCTAAGTGTTAAAACTAGTGCTCCGGCCAGACATGCTGGCCGCGAGCACTTTCCTGCCTCGTCCTCCTGCCGGTGGTGCCACGGTTCACATCCCGCAATGCACCTGCATGCGAAAGCCAGGCCGTTACGCACCTCCTGCTTCCTCCGCTGTCACAGGTTGCCGGCATCTGTGTAGCCGCCCTCTTCGATTTACAGGGCCAGTACACCCTTAATTGGTTACTGCTGCACTTCCTGTTTCCCCTTGCCAGATCTTTGTGCCCACAGCCTTAGAGAAAGCATACCATTCTTGTGTTCTGCCTTACTGTGTACCAGATCTCCTTGCTACGTTTCCTGTCCACCCTCCAGTGCCACCTTTCCTGACCTTCCTGCCTTACCCCGACTACGAGTTTGCCTTATCCTTCCTGTCCCATGCTTCATCTCGGCAGCCTGTGTGGGCGAGTCATATCAGGGGTAGCGACCCGGGTCCCGACTGCTGCAGCAAGTCCATCCTGAATTGCGGCAGGCTCTGGGGAAAACCACCAGCACCTTAGATTCTGCTCCCTGGAATGGCCCACGCCATCATACACACAGGCTTAGCGGATCCACTTCACCACAGCCGTTACAGTAAGATCCAGCCATGGATCCCGCTGAGGTGCCTCTGTCGAACCTTGCTGACCTTTCCTTCGTCGTGGCTCAACAATCACAGCAGCTTAAGTGGTGTAAAGAACAAACAAGCACCCCCTTTGAAATCTATTTTCAAAATAAACCAAAAAGGGTATATCTTTGACATATGATCCTTTAATTATGTTTTAAAAAAAAAACGCCCTCATTATTTCCAACAAAAATGGGAGGAGGATCTGGGACAGACCTTTTCACGGGAAGATTTGGAGTTTGTGTTTAGTTAACCTTTCGGAGTTTCACACTGTACTAATCATCTAGATATTTCTAGGAAGTTATATAGATGGCACTGGGTGCCACTACAATTAAATCATATTTCATCCGAAATTTCAAGGTACTGTTGGAAATGTAAGGCGGAAATTGGTTCACTACGACATGTGTGGTGGGATTGCCTAGAAGTTTAAAAGTATTGGAACCAAATCCTCCTCCTTATTAATAAAGTGGTGAACCGATCTATTAAGTGGGGTCCAGAAATAGCATTACTTTCTCTCACGGCAAATACCTTGGCAACATCAGAGTTGACAATAATAACACACATTTTATTTGTAGCACGTAGTCAAATTGCTAGTAAATGGAAAACAGTGAGCTTACCAGATCTCTCCGAACTAGAAAATACAGTACACAGAAATTATGTGATGGAGGGTTTGATAGCACAAAGCAATTCAGTAAAATACATGAACAAAACTGGAGATTATGGAAATTATTTTGAGACTATACATTAGGTAATACTAAATAAAAATAATTTATGCTGTCACAGCACATAAGGTTTAACCATTGATCTCCCGTCCCCCCCTGTCCCCCCCCCCCCAGTAAACAAGGAACCCTATAGGTATGAAAGAGTTGAGTGAATGGCGGTATGAATCATTCTCATTTCTTTTTGTTTTTTGCTCTTTTTTGTCCTTTCCCTGTATTCAGGGAATATGTTATACATTGTATTGTTTGTATTGCTTTGTGAAGTATAATAAAAGATTAAGAAAAAATAACAATCACAGCAGCTTGCACAGCAAGTGCAACGACTGAATCAACTATCCGCAATGATGCAGCAACTCCTCTCCGCTAAGCAACCTCCGCACCCGCCTCCTGCTCCTGTGATTCCTCCGGTGTCTGCAGCTCCAGTTGGCTCCAAGCTTTGTGTGTCTCTGCTGAAGAAGTATAAAGGTGACCCTAAATTGCATTTGCAAATATGCATTTGGAACTTAAGGCTGATCAGTTCCTGACGGAGCATGCCAAGGTGCTGTTCGTGGTCAGTCTCGTTTCTGGGAAAGCTCTGGCTTGGGCCACTCCTCTTTGGGACAGAAATTACCCGGTGTCCTTTTATCTGTTTTAGTATTTTGCAGCCGAAAACGCACTCCTTATCCTCCACTAAGGGGACTCTACTGTTTGGTGACTAAGCGCTTCAGTTCTGTACCTCAGCCTCCAAATTGTCCTGTAATGATGAGGCCCTGTGTGCTACCTTTAAAAAAGGACTTTCCAGTAGAGTCAAGGACACTCTCGCTGCACGAGATCGTGCATCATCCCTGAGTGACCTCAATCAGTAGTCCACTCAAACAAATGTGCTTTTCGATTTGATTTCTGCTGCTCCAGTAGACCTCCAGCAGGTTCCACCTGGAAGAGCCTTCGTGCCACCTCAACTGAGATGTAGAATTTTGAACTGGGGACATTCTTCTTTACTGGCTGGACATTCTGGAGTACGGAAGTCCTTCCAGTTAATCTCTCTGCATATTTGGTGGCCACACCTAGAACGTGAAGTCACAGATTTTGTCAGTTTCTGTGTTATCTGTGCTTGCGACAAAACTCCACAGCATAGACCTGCAGGACTCTTACAACCTTTGCCTATTCCGTAAACTCCATGCTTATTTGTTTTAGTATTTTCCTGTTTAGGTGTGTATTCACACACTAGGATGTTCAGAGCAGTTTTCTATTTTTCCTAGGTAGGGAATGGTTAATGCTCTGAACGAATGAAAACTCGGGTGTGTCTATTTTAAGCCAGACTTCTCCTGCATTCAGTGCTGGTTAGTTAGTTTAATGCCACTATGTCTGTTTGTGCAATATTCTTGTTACGCCGAGCGCTCCGGGTCCCTGCTCCTCCCCGGAGCGCTCACGGCGTCTCTCTCTCTGCAGCGCCCCGGTCAGACCCGCTGACCGGGAGCGCTGCACTGACAGTGCCGGCGGGGATGCAATTCGCATAGCGGGACACGCCCGCTCGTGAATTGCATCCCAAGTCACTTACCCTTCCCGGTCCCCGGCTGTCTCTAGGGCGCGCGCGCGCCAGCTCTCTAAGATTTAAAGGGCCAGTGCACCAATGATTGGTGCCTGGCCCAATCAGCCTAATTAGCTTCCACATGCTCCCTGGCTATAATACCTCACTTCCCCTGCACTCCCTTGCCGGATCTTGTTGCCTTGTGCCAGTGAAAGCGTTTAGTGTTGTCCAAAGCCTGTGTTTCCAGATCTTCTGCTATCCACATTGACTACGAACTTTGCCGCCTGCCCCGACCTTCTGCTACGTCTGACCTTGCCTCTGCCTAGTCCTTCTGTCCCACGCCTTCTCAGCAGTCATCGAGGTTGAGCAGTTGCCAGTGGATACGACCTGGTTGCTACCGCCGCAGCAAGACCATCCCGCTTTGCGGCGGGCTCTGGTGAATACCAGTAGCATCTTAGAACCGGTCCACCGACACGGTCCACGCCAATCCCTCGCTGACACAGAGGATCCACATCCAGCTAGCCGAATCGTGACTGTAGATCCGGCCATGGATCCCGTTGAGGTGCCGCTGCCAAGTTTTGCTGACCTATCCACGGTGGTCACTCAGCAATCGCAGCAAATCGCCCAACAAGGACAGCAGCTGTCGCAGTTGACCGCCACGTTACAGCAACTTCTGCCACTGCTACAGCAGCAACCATCTCCTCCGCCAGCTCCTGCACCTCCTCCGCAGCGAGTGGCCGCTCCTAGCCTCCGCTTGTCCCTGCCGGACAAATTTGATGGGGACTCTAGACTCTGCCATGGCTTTCTGTCTCAATGTTCCCTACATATGGAGATGTTGTCGGACCAATTTCCTACAGAACGGTCTAAGGTGGCATTCGTAGTGAGTCTTCTATCTGGATAGGCTTTGTTTTGGGCCACACCGCTCTGGGACCGCAATGATCCTGCCACAGCTACAGTCCAGTCCTTCTTCGCTGAAGTCCGTAGTGTCTTCGAGGAACCAGCCCGAGCTTCTTCTGCCGAGACTGCCCTGCTGAACCTGGTCCAGGGTAATTCTTTAGTAGGCGAGTACGCCATCCGATTTCGTACTCTCGCTTGCGAATTATCTTGGAATAACGAGGCTCTCTGCGCGACCTTTAAAAAAGGCCTATCCAGTAACATCAAGGATGTGCTGGCCGCACGAGAGATTCCTCCCAACCTGCAAGAACTTATCCATTTGGCCACCCGCATTGCCATGCGGTTTTCTGAAAGACACCAGGAGCTCCGCCAGGAAAAAGAACTGGATCTCTGGGCACCTCTCCCACAGTATCCTTTGCAATCTACGCCTGTGCCTCCCGCCGAGGAGGCTATGCAAGTGGATCGGTCTCGCCTGACCCAGGAAGAGAGGACTCGCCGTAGGGAAGAAAATCTTTGTCTTTACTGCGCCAGTACCGAACATTTCTTGGTGGATTGCCCTATTCGTCCTCCACGTCTGGGAAACGCACGCACGCACCCAGCTCACGTGGGTGTGGCGTCTCTTGGTACGAAGTCTGCTTCTCCACGTCTCACGGTGCCCGTGCGGATTTCTCCTTCTGCCAACTCCTCCCTCTCAGCCGTGGCCTGCTTGGACTCTGGTGCCTCTGGAAATTTTATTCTGGACTCTTTGGTGAATAAGTTCTGCATCCCGGTGACCCGTCTCGTCAAGCCGCTCTACATTTCCTCGGTCATCGGAGTTAAATTGGATTGCACCGTGCGTTACCGCACAAAACCCCTCTTAATCTGCATTGGACCCCATCACGAAAAGATTGAATTGTTTGTCCTTCCCAACTGCACCTCTGAAGTCCTCCTCGGTCTGCCATGGCTCCAGCATCATTCTCCCTTGACTGGACCACCAGGGAGATCAAGAATTGGGGCCCTGCTTGCCGCAAGAAATGCCTCACCCCTGCTCCCAGTCCCGTCTGTCGGGCCTCAGTGTCTCCTCCTGTGCCTAGCCTCCCCAAGGCCTATCTGGACTGTGCTGTGCCTCCTCATAACCCCCGTCCTGGTGACACTCTGCCCCGTGACAAGCTTCACCCTCTGCCCCCCCCTCCCCATTCCCACTTCTTCTGAACTACCTGCCGCTGGTATAGCTACCCAGAATTTCTTTTTTCATAAGGAGACTTAAGAGGCGTCCCCTATGTTGTCGTCTCTTTTGAAAGGACAAGGAGACAAAAAGCGGGGGAGACCTAAGGGGGGGGTACTGTTACGCCGAGCGCTCCGGGTCCCTGCTCCTCCCCGGAGCGCTCACGGCGTCTCTCTCTCTGCAACGCCCCGGTCAGACCCGCTGACCGGGAGCGCTGCACTGACAGTGCCGGCGGGGATGCGATTCGCATAGCGGGACGCGCCCGCTCGCGAATCGCATCCCAAGTCACTTACCCTTCCCGGTCCCCGGCTGTCATGTGCTGGCGCGCGCGGCTCCGCTCTCTAGGGCGCGCGCGCGCCAGCTCTCTAAGATTTAAAGGGCCAGTGCACCAATGATTGGTGCCTGGCCCAATCAGCCTAATTAGCTTCCACCTGCTCCCTGGCTATAATACCTCACTTCCCCTGCACTCCCTTGCTGGATCTTGTTGCCTTGTGCCAGTGAAAGCGTTTAGTGTTGTCCAAAGCCTGTGTTTCCAGATCTTCTGCTATCCACATTGACTACGAACCTTGCCGCCTGCCCCGACCTTCTGCTACGTCTGACCTTGCCTCTGCCTAGTCCTTCTGTCCCACGCCTTCTCAGCAGTCAGCGAGGTTGAGCCGTTGCCAGTGGATACGACCTGGTTGCTACCGCCGCAGCAAGACCATCCCGCTTTGCGGCGGGCTCTGGTGAATACCAGTAGCATCTTAGAATTGGTCCACCGACACGGTCCACGCCAATCCCTCGCTGACACAGAGGATCCACATCCAGCTAGCCGAATCGTGACAATTCTGACTATGTCTGCTTGAGCATTTACCTTGTATTTATCTTGTCATTTTATCTGGGTTTTTAGCCATGGTTATATAGCATGCTCCTTGTATTTTGTCTGTGTTTCGTTAGTCGGTTTTAGGATTATGTTTGTTCATTGTGCTCTGTCTGTGTTCACACTGTGTGTGAGTCTTGCTTGTACCCTGTGCTCCGTATGTTATATTCCTGTTTGGTATTCTGGAATCTATTCAGACTCATCTGGTTCTAGTCTAGTGTTTCATTTAATATCCGTTTCCTACTGGGTCAGCATTTTGTCCACACGGGGGAGTGTGTCCACTGGCCAGTAGCCTATTTGGCTTTATTATTAATGGCTACTCCTTTTGTGGAGTAGGGTGTACAGTTTGTTTGTTCTGTTTCCCACTGTGAACAGTGTTTGGTATATCTGGTTGTCTAGTAGTTTTCCGTTTCCGGCCTGTGACCGACTATGTATATTATGGGTTTTATACACCACTGTACTTTAGCTCAGGAAGGGACCGGCGCACAGTTGTCGATCCATAGTTTAGGATGGATGGGCAAGTAGGCAGGGAGAGTCTTTTTAGGGTCAGGTAGGGCTCACTCTCCTTGTACCCCAGTCGGTCATGACACTCCCTGGTCTCACATTGCTATGGACTTTATCACTGATCTGCCATCTTCCTGTAACAATACGGTCATCTGGGTGGTTGTTGATCGGTTGTCTAAGATGGCTCATTTCAGTCCTTTACCTGGTCTTCCATCTGCTCCTCAGCTGGTGAAACACTTTCTTCAACATATCTTTCGCTTACATGGCATTCCTACTCACATCGTTTCGGATTGTAGGGTGCAATTTGTTTCCAAGTTCTGGCAGGCCCTCTGTTCACATCTAAAAATCAAGCTGGACTTTTCTTCTGCTTATCATCCCCAGATCAATGGCCAGGTAGAAAGAGTAAATCAAATCCTGGGAGATTATCTTTGTCATTTTGTCTCAGCCCGACAGGACGATTGGGTCGACGTTTTACCCTGGGCGGAGTTCTCCTACAACCACAAAGACTCTGAGTCCATGAAGACATCTCCATTCTTTTTAGTCTACGGTCATTTTCCTAATCCTACTCTGCCTCTACCAGCCTCTTCTGGTGTGCCAGCTGTTGATGAACAAGTTTGAGATTTCATGTCCATCTGCCAGGAGACCCGGCGTTCTTTGCTTCATGCCTTCTCCCATATAAAATCTCAGGCGAATAAGAAGAGAATGCCACCTCCGTCTTTCTCTCAAGACAAGGTCTGTCTCTCGTCCAAATAAATCTGTTTCAGGGTTCCCAGCTACAAATTGGGCCCTCGATTCCTGACACCATTTGAAATTTTGCAAAAAATTAATCCGGTTTCATACAAGCTCCATCTGCCTTCCTCCCTACATATTCAACATTATTTTCACGACTCCCTTCTCAAGCCAGTTGTTATCAATCGGTTTTCAAAAAACAATATTGTTTCCACTCCCATGTCTGGTTCTTCTGATGTCTTTGAAGTTAAGGAGATTCTGGCAACAACGACCTTAAGAGGGAGACGTTATTTTTAGAGATGAGCAAACTTTTCAAAAATTCAATTCGGCCGATTCGCCGAATTTTCCCAAAAAGTTAGTTTTGATCCGAATTTGTTTGCGGCGAATCGATATTAAAAAAGGCTATTTATAGCCTACATACAGCCTGTATAGGGGTATAGAACACTTTGCTGTATCCTAAAATGCATATGGAGTGTGCTGGGGTAGTGAAATAATACTGTTATTCAGAATAGCATGCAGATTACCAGCATCGCTCTTAGAATCACTGCCGCACAGCAGCACAATGACAGAGCCTGGTGGTGGCATCAGTGTCAGGAGACCATATAGTGACTGAATGACATAGCGTGGAGGTGTTGGCAGCATGAGGACACCATATAGTGGCTGAATGGCACAGCGTGGAAGTGTTGGCAGCATGAGGACACCATATAGTGGCTGAATGGCACAGCGTGGAGGTGTTGGCAGCATGAGGACACCATATAGTGGCTGAATGGCACAGTGTGGAGGTGTTGGCAGCATGAGGACACCATATAGTGGCTGAATGACACAGCGTGGACATGTTGGCAGCAAGAGGAGACCATTTAGTGGCTGAATGGCACAGCGTGAAGTTGGCTGATGCACTAGTACACTACACACCGGGGCTTCACAATTCTCACCAAAAAAACAACACAATATATGAAATTTTTTACAAAGATTTCTCATAGGTAGCACCCGCTATCCAAAAATGGGAAATTTTCAATAGATGTCCCCCAGATTAGGAGCATACTTGTCCCCCAGATTAGGCAGCATAGATGTCCACCAGATTAGGAGCTTAGTTGTCCCCCAGATTAGAAGCATAGTTGTCCCCCAAATAAGGAACATAGTTGTCCCCCAGATTAGGCAGCTAGATGTAACCCAGATTAGGCAGCATAGATGTCACCCAGATTAGGCAGCATAGATGTCCCCCAGATTAGGCAGCATAGATGTCCCCCAGATTAGGAGCATAGTTGTCCCCCAGATTAGGCAGCATAGTTGTCCCCCAATCAGCGTGGGCCGGTCAGAGCCAATCAAAGGGCCATATGTGGCAAGCGGGCTGTACAATGCCCAGGTCTGCCGCAGAGGGTTTCATAACCAATCACAATAGAGAAAAAAATTTTGTAGGAGCATGGTCAATCTACTCAGACCCATCTGTCATTGGTGGCTGGAAATCCTGGCTGATCCATCCCTGATTCATCTTGACAAACGTCAGTCTCTCCACATTTTTAGTGGACAGACGAGTTCGCCTTGGGGTGACTATGGCCCCGGCCACACTAAACACCCGCTCTGATGGCACACTACTGGCCGGGCAGGACAGCTTTTCCAGGGCAAACTCCGCTAGTTGCGGCCATAAATCGAGTTTGGCTGCCCAGAAGTCCAGCGGATCTTCAACGGTTGTTGGCAGGGTCATGTCGAGGTAAGCCACCACGTGCTGGTTCAGGTCCTGCTCCATGTCCACCTGCTGCTGATGAGTAGCTTCACTATGCAGCTGAAGGAAGCTACTCATCAGCGACTGTAGACTCAGCCGTGGCAGTGGAAGGTGAGCGCAGAGGGCCCCCCGAGTCAGACCTGCGAGTGGCATCGGCCAACCGACTACGTAGAAGCTCCCTGAAGTAGGTCAGTTTGTCCTCCCTCTCAGTGGGTGTAAAAAAGGCCCCCATTCTGGGCCGGTACCGAGGGTTTAATAAGATGGAGATCCAGAAGTCATCGCGCTGACGAATTTTGACAATTCGGGGGTCACTACGCAAGCAACTCGCATGCATCGTGCCATTTGTGACAGTGACACGCTGGGACTACCTGCCTCCATCTCCACTGCATACTGCCACGGTGTGTCTGGGTCCTCTGTCTCGCCTCCCTCGTAATAACCCTCGAGCTCCTTTGGCTGCTCCTGCTCCTCCCCTCCTGTCCAATGACCAGAAACACCGGCCATCTCATCCACCGTAAACTGTGCTCCGCTCTGCCCCTCATCATCCTCCTCCAATTCATCCCCCACAGGACTCATGTAGCCTTCTGATGTAGGCGCAACGTCTCCATTGCCATGACCAGCCATGTTTTCAATCATTTTTTCGAGTAAATGTAGGTGTGGAATTACGTCGTTCATGGCGTAATTCGAGTGACTAACAAAAAATGTGGCTTCCTCAAAGGGCCTCAGCAAACGGCAGCTGTCACGTATGAGCTGCCACTCGTTCACATTGAAGTTACACAGGGGAATACTCCTATCTGCTTGTGTCATCAAAAAATCTGTGATGGCTTTTCTTTGTTCGTATAGTCTGTCCAACATATGGAGGGTGGAATTCCAACGTGTGGCAACGTCACAAGGGAGACTATGTTGTGGGATACCGTTCTGACGCTGCAGCTCAAGCAAAGTGTGCTTGGCGGTGTACGAGTGGCTGAAGTGCATGCACAGTTTCCTTGCCATTGTCAGGACGTCTTGCAAATGGGGTGAAGACTTGATGACTTCTTGACAACCAGATTCAACACGTGTGCCATGCAGGGCGAATGGTTCACACTTCCTTGTCACAGCATGGCCACAATGTTCTTCCCATTGTCGGTCACCATGGTTCCCATTTCCAGATTTCGTGGAGTAAGTCATACTCGGATTTCTTCCCTAATGAACTTCAGCAGTTCCTCCCCTGGGTGGCTCCGTTCGCCAAGGCAAACCATGTGAAGGACGGTTTAACACCGCTGTGCCCTACACACGTGGTACGATGAAGGGCCACGGAGATTTGGACGTGCAGTGGAGGACAAGGACACGGGGGAGGAGGAGGAGGAGGCGCACACTGTAAAAGGACCAACTGCCTGGGAGCGAGAGCATGGAGGAGGAAGCGGTGTGACCTGTCCAAGTTGCTGTTGTGGCTGTGCAGGAACAACATTTACCCAGTGGGCCGTAAAAGACATGTATTGTCCCTGCCCGTAGTTACAGCTCCACACGTCAGCGCTGCCGTGCACTTTTGAACACACCGACAGGCTCAAGGACTGGCCCACCTTCATTTGTACAAACTTATGCAGGGCTGGTACTGCCTTCTTCGCAAAGAAATGACGGCTTTGGACTCTCCACCTCGGCTCGGCACAAGCCATCAATTCCCTGAAAGCTGCAGAGTCCACCAGTTGGAAAGGGAGGGACTGCAACACCAGCAACTCAGACAGGAGCACATTCAACTTCTGCGCCGTTGGATGAGTGGGCGCAAACTGTTGTCTCTTGGACATGGCTTCGCCGATTGATTGTTGGCGGAATGGCTGACTACGAGCGGAAGAAGCAGGAGCGCAAGAAGGAGGGCTTGACACAATGCTCCCTTTGGCTGAGGTGGTGGAGCATCGGCTGGATGATGGAGGGAGCGGATGGCCACTGGGTGATGCGGCAGGCTGGACCACTACATGGGAGCCACGGTTATCCCAGGCCGCTTTATGGTGGCAAATCATGTGTTGATGCAGGGCCGTGGTGCCGAGATTGGGACCCTGGCCACGCTTCACTTTCTGCCGACAGATTTTGCATGTGACTACGCTATGGTCCTCCGGATTCCTTATGAAGAACAACCACACCGCAGAGTAGCTGATTTTCCCACCCGCAGTCCACACTATTTCACTGCTATTGGCGCCGTCTCCAGGAACCCCTGTTCCACTACCTCCCTGAATGGTAGCTTGTCGCGAAGCAGGTGGTCTCCCCCTGGCACGTTTGGCTCCTGAATTTCCACTACTGCCACCACCACGCTGATTGCCAACCATGCTACCGCCTTGCTGCCTCATAGACAAAGAGCAAATCTCTTCTCATCAAAAAATGTGTGCACGTCACTGATGTCCTCCTCGTGTTCCACATCAGTGTCTGCCTCAGGACCCTGAACAATTGAAACACCGCCTCCCACGTCACTCTCCGCATCACTACTTGCCTGCCTTGCGAAGCAAGCGACGCATGTCTCCTCACATTCTTAGCTGCTGACTGTCCTCTATTGGATCATCCTCAGTAAATAGTGGAGCTGAACCCAGAGCATGAGATATTTCTTTGGGAGAGGGAACAGCATAGGACAAAGGCAATGGGATTACGGGGACTGCTCTCGGGCCATGCCAACTGAGGGTTGTGTCTGAGGAACCCACCGACTCTTAACTGGGGTTGTCACATGTCGCTTGTGATGATGGGGATGAGTGTGCAAACCAATAGACGAGGAGAGATGGGTCAACGACACGACCGCTGGGTGTTAACGGGAGCTCAGGCCTATTGCTGCGACTCCTGCTGCCACTCGCCCAAAGTATGCTGCCAACTCTGCCTGACGTATGTAGGCCTCTGCCCCTTCTCTGTGCACGTCCTGGCACTTCCCTGCCTGACATACTTAGTGCGTTTATGAGGGTATAGAACAGCAGCAGGCGATTACTTACAGCTGTCCTTTCAAAGTATATGGGCCCTAGACAGAATAACAGTTACTAAATAGTACACTCCTTTGTTGTATGTATGCCCTTTGCAATGAGTGCACTGGTATGCGTATTTCTACGCAGAAAAAACACTTTTTTTTTAAATACACCAGCAGGTGTATACTAATGTGTGGAATAGCACTGAATTTAGCACAGAGACAGAATATCAGGTAGTAAATAGTACACTACTTGGTTGTATGTATGCCCTTTGCAATAATGAGCGCACTGTTAAGCGTATTTGTACGCAGGCAAAAACATTTTTTTCATTTATACACTGGCAGGTGTATAACGTGTGGTATAACACTGAATTTAGCACAGAGACAGAGTAACAGGTGAAGAGTGGTAAAAAGGCACTAAAGTCCACACTAATATGACTTATTTCTGAACAGCAGCTGGACCCAACAGTGCAGCACCACAAAAAAAAATCCAGGTATTAAACCCTAAATGGCACTCTGTCACACAATTCTGAGCAGCAGAAGATTTGTGGAGCAAATAAAATTAAACTCAATTGGGCTGAAAAATGAGGAAATAAGATGCTTCAAAAAGTTCAGGCAGCTTGGAGATCTGTATGAGGCAGCTGACAGCTATCTGCCCCTCTCTGCTGCAATGCTCAATAACGTGAATAGGAGGTTTAGCAATCAATGATCCTTCTCAGTGTAACAGCAAAGCACTCTGCACTCCTGTCTTTCCCTAATGCTGATGTGACTAGCAGTTTCAGTGTTACGCTGTGGTATGAGCTATTCACACACACACAGTCCCGTCCTCTCCATCTGATTGCATAGATGAAATGAAGAAAGGCAAGATGGCCACCGATTATATAGGGGCTGTGACATCACAGGGGTCAGTGAACACTGATAGGCTGCATCTCACATGTGATTCAGGGTCAGCCCACCTACCTTCATTCCCACCGCTGTTTCCCGCCCTCCCATAATCCCCTGCCCCTTGTACTCACATGTGGATCCGACATCTTAGGTCTCCAATAGCCTGGAACGCTGTAAAATGGAGTTTAATGAAGCGATTTGCGTGATAGAATCACAGCGATATTCGTTGCAAATTTTTCATGGAATTCGTATCGAATTCGGGTTCGTCAACTTCGATTCGCTCATCTCTAGTTATTTTCTAGTGGACTGGAAGAGGTTTGGTCCGGAGGAAAGGTCCTGGGAGCCAGAGGAGAATATCTTGGACCGTGACCTGGTCCTTAATTTTAGGCAACCTAAAAAGAGGGGGAGACCAAAGGGAGGGTACTGATACAACTAGCGCTCTGGCCAGACACGCTGGCCACAAGCGCTCTCCTGCCTCATCCTTCCTCCGCGGTTCGCATCGATGGACACACCCGCATGCAAACGCTGGGCCATTACTCATCTCCTGCTTCCTCCGCTGTCCCAGGTCGTTGGCGTGTGTGTACCCAACCTTTAGGGCACGCGCGCCGACTCACTGCAATTTAGAGGGCCAGTATGCCCTTAATTGGTTACTGCTGTTCGCTGACACTATAAGTGTCATCACTTCCTGTTTCCCCTTGCCAGATCTTTGTGCCCCACATCTTAATGAAAGCATCTCATTCTTGTGTTCTGCCTTACTGTGTACCAGACCTCCTTGCTACGTTTCCTATCCACGCTCCAGTGCCACCTGTCCTGACCTTCCTGTCTGTCCCTGACTACGAGTTTGTCTTATCCTTCCTTTGCCACGCTTCACCTCGGCAGCCTGTGTGGACGAGTCATATCAGAGGTAGCGACCTGGGTGCTGCCTGCCGCATCAAGTCCATCCCGCTTAGCGGGTGGGCTCTGGTGAAAACCAGTGGCACCTTAGACTCCGCTCCCTGGTATGGCCCACGCCATCATCGACACAGGCTCAGTTGATCCACTTCACCACAGCCGTCACGCCAGTGAGTGCCCCTCCTTATAAGAACCTGAATTGTCATGGTGCAGCAAAACAGTTCTGGACAGGTTTTCAGCTATAACATTAGAATAACTGACAATAAAGTGAATAACACAGATTATTACAATGGCTCCTATCAAGCTTTTCAAGGGATGGGATATATTAGGCAACAAGTAAATAGTTCTATAATGTGTTAGAAATAGGATAACATGGTGAAGCGTAAGTGCATACAATACGGAAAGTCTTCAGAACATTCAACTTTAAAAAAATTATTTTTATATTGCAGCCTTGTGCTAAATTTAAAAAGAAAATCCAATCAACCTTCCAACGTGAAGACAGAATGTTAGAAATTTTTGCAAATTTATTAAAAAGGAAAAACTAAAGTTTGCATTGACCCTTTGCTATGACACTTTAAATGTAACTCTGGGTTCTCCAATTTCTCTTCATCATCTTTGAGAAGTTTCTACATCTTGGTTGGAGTCACTTGTGGCAAATTCAGGGGATTGTACAGGATTAGGAAAGACACAGCCCCATCTATATAAGGTCTCACAGCTGACAATGTATCAGAGGGTTAAAAAAAACAAGCCACGAGGTAAAAAGGGCTGTTTGTAGAGCTTTGAATATGGATTGTGTGGAGGCACAGATCTTGAGAATGGTCCAAATACATTCTCCTTCCATAGATTCTATAGGGTATGGGAGAAAAATTGCTTCCATAGATCTTAGAAGTCTAGAAAACTGTCAAAGACAGGATTGAAACAGTGGAATTTCGGTGGCAAGATCCTGTTGAGTTCAATCACATTTTCTGTCACTAACATAGATCACTCCATGGCTTACCTACCAGCAAAGACTGAAGGATGTGACAATAAATACATAAAATGTCACAAATCTTATGAAGAAATTCTTGAGTCACTGAAGATTGAGAGGGTGCAATGTAATAACAAAAGACATATAGGCAGGCCTGGAGCAATGTTAAAATATATTGAACTTTATGGTAGCTTTATCCTTGGGGAATATCTTAGTTCATTCATTATTTTCAAGTGGTTGAATTTTTTTCTCAGTTTTCCTAAACATTATTAATGTCTGTGACATATATATTTCAACAGGGCAACTATGGCATATAAGAATGGTTATGTATTATACATATACTAACTAAGCACATACTGTAAGATTCATCAAGCTTTGTTGTAATTGGTTTCTGAGATTTCAGTATGGCTGCACTTCCTTTTTGTCACTGTTTGTCGCAAAAAACAAATCCCAATATCTCAGTCTCTTCTTTCTGTTGTCTTATTTACCAGTATATTTCTATTTTACATTTTGCATGAACATTATTTGACTCCCATGACCACCGTGAAAATTATTTTACTCCCAAGATATCGGGCCAAAAGGGGTAAAAATAAAAACTTATACCGAGTGCCTATGCCAGACAGGCAAATAGCAGGTGGCCGTGGTGGACACACAAAGTGGCACTAGTGTGGACGGTGACATAATCGTGGAGAACAAGACAAGTGTTTGTTCCACAGGAAAGGCACTGTCAGATGAGCTGGCTGAGAAACATAAGATAAGCTAAGTGTGAACAGTGTTCTATGAGGTTGCTGAGTTCCTGTGTTTTACACTGGCTGGGATAAGCCCTCGGGTGGCATAGAAAGGGCAAGCTATAAAGGGTAGTTAGTGGTCCAAGTGCAGAGGAATTTGTTTTGCTTTGTTTTGTTTGGTTATACCTGCAACATAATAAACCTGGTGAGGAGTCAGTTATTCACAAGGCATCTGCTGTGGCGTGGTTCCTCCTGCATGAAAAACGTGTCCTGTATGAAGTTGGGATGATCCCTAAGCTAATAACCCCAGAGTATAATCTCACAATTGGTGGAGGATGCGGGCATCACGGTACTAGGAACAACAAGCTGTGGAGTACAAGAGCAGAACTGAGCTTGTGGTAAAGGTGTTGCTAGGGGCAATGGATCACATCAAGCGAGTGGGTGCTCTTTCTTAAGTGAGGAGACAGGTTTCTAGGGGCGACTGGAAAATGTTTCTTGTCAAGTGGCTGACATTTCGGTGGAGGACAGTGCTATATTTGTAAGTAGTGATGAGCGGCATAGGCCATATTCGAATTTGCAATATTTCGTGAATATATGGGCAAATATTCTTCCTATATTTGCGAAAATCGCATATTCACGTCCTTTTTTTCTATACAAAAATTATTAATGAAATTCGCATGCACATTTGCCATAAAATTTGCATGTGCATGCACAATATCGTGTGATATTCTTCTGCAGCGAAGTTTACTGCAAAGTTTCCTGTGAGCATTCAGCAAGCATAGTGGGCAGCAAAAATTCAGGATCAGTTTAAGTATTTTCACATTACACCAGTGGATTTCATTACATTTCACATGCATGTTAGGTGTTAGCTCTTTATAGTGTTAAAATAAATTGGTGCATGCGAAAATCGCCATGCGTAAATGATTCCACAATAGATACAACTTCACTATTTATCAGTTGTAAGTAAATAATACTTAGTGCACCAATCAGTAATAAGTCTTTGAATGGGAAATATTAGATTTACAGCAGCATAATTAATTCTGGGGGCATCGTGGCATCATTATTTCTGGGGGCACAGCGGCATCATTAATTCTGGGGGCACAGCGGCATAATTAATTCTGGGGGCACAGCGGCATCATTAATTCAGGGGCACAGCGGCATAATTCATTCTGGGGGCACAGCGGCATCACTAATTCTGGGGGTACAGAGGCATAATTCTTTCTTTAGGCACAGCGGCATAATTCTTTCTTTAGGCACAGCAGCATAATTAATTCTGGGGGCACAGTATTCAATGCGTACGGGTGGTCGCCGTTCGCCAACCACGAGGCGGCGGCAGTTTTAGGGACCCGAGGAAAATCAGCAGTGTTCAGTGCAAATCCCATGGAACTAAAAACGGACCCTTTATCTACCGAACACCGCTGGAAGCTGCCGCCCGCCTTCTATTTCGTCGAGGTGTACGAACACCGGTCCGTTCGGGAATGTTGGACATTCATGGGGACTTTACCCAGATCGCCATCCCATGGAGTCATTCGTATATCGAAGGACTTTGACTCTATGGCGATTGAACTAGATACATCGGATCTGAACGCTATTCGGTAGAAATATGCACTCCGATCCAGGGTATCTGGGGCTACGTTACACGAACCATATTTCTTCAGTATTTCTGCATTTATGTATTTTAATGTGTTTTCTTATTGTATTCTGAAATGGTAATTGTCTCTATCCTGGGAGAGAATTGGATTTCTTCCCAGTTGTCTCCGGGATAGAGAAGAAGGAGGTATGGGCAAAGTGGGAAGGGCTTATGTTGAAGCCACTGTGATTGGCTACTGTCCACTATGTTTTACAGTCTTCCATCAGGTTCCCTAGGGGAGTGTAACCCTTGTGGAGACCTGCATAAATACTGGGCAGGTAGCCCCATTAAATTCATTCCTGTTTGACCCTCAAGACGGAGCTGGTCTCGTTTGTGGGGGGAATTACTATTGGGACAGCGCTTTCATTATTTCTAGCTTTGGAAGGAGTTTGACTGATTTGCTGATCGGGAGCGGCCGCGTTCGTATCCTTCGGTCGGGAGTTGGATGGTCGGCTGGAACCAAACTGTGCTCCTGGAGAAGGGGATCATTCCAAGCGGCAGCCTCCTCTACCTTGCGGGGAGTGTCGTAACACCATATAAAGTGACCCGTGTACAATTTGCTAAAAATGGCCAGGGCAGAAAGGTGGAAAATGGCCGGTTCATTAAGGGGTGAATTTGCATTGGTTAGGAGTTCTAAGTTGTTTGTCTACATTCTCTACATTGTGTTATTACACGAGCACCATTTCCTTCTGTAAGGCAGAGGAGAGAAACAGAGGAGGTGGCGGAGTTGGAGGAGGATGATAACGAGGGAGAGGAGGCCGGACCCTCACATCGGTCACCTGCTTCACCACTACCTGAAGTGGGGGAGAACGTTGAGGTGGTGGCTGAAGAGGAGAGGCATTTCCCCCCCCCCCCCAGCTCTTGATGAGGAAAAGTAGGAAGTTGCCTACTGCCCCCACCAGGAGGCTAAATATGTGAACACAGCATTATGATTTTGTTTCCATAAGATGTACAGAAAAAAAATGGCCAACAAGGAAGGGAAAACCATACAATACAGTAATATAATATAATAAAAGTAGACACTAATTCATTCATCTACATAAAAACCATTAAATGCACAGATAAATCACATTATACTCTACATAACTATCCCAAACTAACCAACTAAATAACATTAAACTATACTGAACTAACACTAACTAACCAACTAAATAAGTCTAGAGATGAACAAACTTTTTTTAAATTTCATTTAGCCGATTCGCCAAATATTCAGAAAAAAATTTGGTTCGATCCTAATCAGGCTTGAGGTGGCAGCAGCATGAGTAGACCATATAGTGGCAGAATGACTCAGCCTGGAGGTGACAGCAGCATGAATAGACCATATAGTGGCAGAATTACATAGGCTTTAGGTGGCAGCAGCATGAGTAGACCATATAGTGTCAGAATCAATCAGCATGGTGGCAGCAGCAGTAGTAAACCATATAGTGGCAGAATCCCTCAGGCTGGTGGCAGCAGCAGTAGGAGACCATATAGTGGCAGAATCACTCAGGCTTGAGGTGGCAGCAGCATGAGTAGACCATATAGTGGCAGAATCAATCAGCATCGTGGCAGCAGCAGGAGACCATATAGTGCCAGAATCACTCAGCCTGGTGGCAGCAGCAGTAGGAGACCATATAGTGGCAGAATCACTCAGCCTGGTGGCAGCAGCAGTAGTAGTAGACTTATAGGGGCAAAATCACTCAGCCAGGTGGCAGCAGCAGTAGGGGACCATATAGTGGCAGAATCACTCAGGCTTGAGGTGACAGCAGCATGAGTAGACCATATAGTGGGAGAATTACTCAGGCTGGAGGTGGCAGCAGCAGTAGGAGACTATATAGTGGCAGAATCACTCTGGCTTTAGGTGGCAGCAGCATGAGTAGACCATATAGTGTCAGAATCAATCAGCATGGTGGCAGCAGCAGTAGTAAACCATATAGTGGCAGAATCCCTCAGGCTGGTGGCAGCAGCAGTAGGAGACCATATAGTGGCAGAATCACTCAGGCTTGAGGTGGCAGCAGCATGAGTAGACCATATAGTGGCAGAATCAATCAGCATCGTGGCAGCAGCAGGAGACCATATAGTGCCAGAATCACTCAGCCTGGTGGCAGCAGCAGTAGGAGACCATATAGTGGCAGAATCACTCAGCCTGGTGGCAGCAGCAGTAGTAGTAGACTTATAGGGGTAAAATCACTCAGCCAGGTGGCAGCAGCAGTAGGGGACCATATAGTGGCAGAATCACTCAGGCTTGAGGTGACAGCAGCATGAGTAGACCATATAGTGGGAGAATTACTCAGGCTGGAGGTGGCAGCAGCAGTAGGAGACTATATAGTGGCAGAATCACTCTGGCTTGAGGTGACAGCAGCATGAGTAGACCATATAGTGGGAGAATTACTCAGGCTGGAGGTGGCAGCAGCAGTAGGAGACTATATAGTGGTAGAATCACTCAGGATTGAGGTGGCAGCAGCCTGATGAGACCGTAGGGCCTCACAATTGAAAAGATTAACCCCTTAAGGACCACGGGTTTTTCCATTTTTGCACTTTCGTTTTTTCCTCCTCACCTTTTAAAAATCATAACCCTTTCAATTTTGCACCTAAAAATCCATATGGCTTATTTGTTGCGCCACCAATTCTACTTTGCAGTAAAATCTACGGTGTAACGGAAAAAAATATAATTGTGAGATGAAATTCGATTAAAATGATACCCTACTTATATCAGTTGGATTTTGTCGTACTTCTGTAAAAAATCATAACTACATGCAGAAAAATGTCATCTTCTGACCCCTATAAATTTTTTATTTTACCGCTTATGGGGCGGTACGAGGGCTATTTTTTTGCGCC
This sequence comes from Hyla sarda, assembly GCF_029499605.1. NCBI lineage: Eukaryota > Metazoa > Chordata > Amphibia > Anura > Hylidae > Hyla > Hyla sarda. The sequence continues at coordinate 89,206,868 of NC_079189.1, forward strand.
GTGATCTGAAGTTTTTAGGGGTACCATTTTTGGACTTTTTGATCGCTATTTTTTGGGTGTACGCCATTGACCGTGCGGTTTAATTAATGATATATTTTTATAGTTTGGACATTTATGCACGTGGCGATACCACATATGTTTGTATTTATTTTTATTTGCATGGTTTTTTTTTATGAGAAAAGGGGGGTAATTAAAACTTTTATTAGGAAAAGGGTTAAATGACATTTATGAACTTTTTTTTACACTTTTTTTTTTGCAGTGTTATAGCTCCCTTGGAGCAATCAATCGCCGAAGGGAAATGCCGGATGGAGGTAAGAGGACCTCCGCTCGTGTCCCAGCTGATCGGGACACCGCATTTTCACTGGATAAAAAAGATTTTATCTATAAGAATGTCCTGAAAGAAACAAAAAAAATGATGTGGCAAATCTCTGGATATCGTATATCAATTTCATAAATAGCTTGTGACAGTTCCGTAGACAATTTATATCCAAGGATAAATTATAACAGTTTTTAATCCTGGAAAGGAAACATATAATATTTCTCCTGTGCGGTAATAGTATTAAACTGTATGTTTTCTGGTACGATCAAGTATATAATCGTCTCCACTATTAATCCTGAAAAGGAAAACGTTCTCGGCACTGTGTGCCACTCACCACCCTTAAAGTTCGGGGTCCCGGTATCTAGAAGTTCAGTCCGTACGCTGGAGGCTGCAGAGGTACCGTGTCTCGATGCAGCTGCTGCTCACAGCGCGTTCCTCGGTAATCCCCGGTGGCGTGTGATGTCACGGGTCAGCTGATTTCGGTCAGCTGACCTCTAGAGCCGGTGTGAGCCGTATACAGGCAGGTAGATAGAGGCTCCAAGGGTGGTTTCAATGATGATACAAATTAGCAGGGATTCGTACACAGAATTTAGAAGGTCATGCTGGGACCTATAGTCCGTACCGCTGAGTGGAGATACATTTCTGTCACAGCTGTAACAATAGATGTTCCATCAAAAGACATCCAGATAATGTCCAAAAAATGTCCAAATAATGAATCCATATAAATCGCAGGTAAAACGCAAAATATGAATAGAGCAGTAGTCCAAAAAACTTCAGATCTCAAAGCAAAAACCAAACGCGTTTCGGGGTGTCAAAAGGAATAAAATATTAAGAATATTAATATACCCCTTCCTCAGTGGTGTCTAGATCAGTCTGAAGCTCTGGTCTTTATATGTATTCCTCATGATTAACACCTGGCATGTCCCTAAAGGATCTACAAATACTGGGATGGACTTCATTCACATGGAGACATGGATAGTTTCAGTGGTTGCTAGGAGCAACAGTTCTTATGTTTACTGATAAAATTTACATCAGTATTACCAAAAATAGAAAATGTATGAAAATAATAATAAAATAAATGAAAAATGAAAAATAAATAATGAAAAAATTAATGTAAATAAAAATAAAAACAAATAAAATTATATATTCTTCTATATGGCTTGGATGCTGATCTAGAGGGAAAAAAAGCAGGACGATCATTCTGTGCTAAGTTCATGCATATAGTCACAGGGCGTCACAGAATGATCGTCCTGCTTTTTTCCCCTCTAGACCAGCATCCAAGCCATATAGAAGAATATTTAATTACATTTTTTATTTTTATTTACATTTATTTTTTCATTATTTATTTTTCATTTATTTTATTATTATTTTCATTATTTTCATATTTTCATGGGTGAGATGGGTGATGAGAACTGGAGGCCGGGGAGTTGCCTGCTCCAACCGACTTATGAGACATGACTGCAGTACATGTATCCGGTCCTGCCTCTGGCTGGCTGTGATGAACTGCTCCAGTTTCCCCTTGCAGCGGGGGTCTAAAAGGGTGGCCAACCAATGCTTATCCCTCTCTTTAATGTCAATGATCCGGGGGTCCCTCTTGAGGCATCGCAGCATGTGGGTAGCCATGGGGAAGAGGACAGCCCACTGTGACTCTTTATGACTGCCCAGTATCATGACCTCTTGGTCCTCCTGCTGCTGTGGCTGCTGCTCCCGCTGGGAGCTGCCCCACCCCTGGACTAATGGTGCCCCCAACACCGGCTCTCCCTCCACTCTGCATTAGTGATGTAGGTGAGTTGGTGTGATGGCCCTTGAGTGCCTTGTTCAAGCAGGTACTCCCTCACCGCCCGTCACTGTTCCCACAACCTCTCCAGCATGTGGAGGGTGGAGATCCACCGCGTCACGCTGTCCACAATCAGCATGTGAGGGGGCAGGCTGTTGTTCCGCTGCAGTTTGGACAGGGACGCGGCGGCTGTTTAGGAGCGTGGGAAGTTATTGGCAATCCTCCGTACCCTTTGCACCATGTCACTCAACCTAGGATATGTATGCAGGAACTTCTGTACCACAAGGTTGAGGACACATGCCAGGCAGGGCACGTGGGTGAGACTGCCAGCATGGAGGGTGGCGAGTAGGTTGCTGCCGTTGTCAAAGACAACCATACCTGCTTCTTGCCTGCGGGGTGTCAGTCACTTCTGGACCTGTACCGGTAGTGCGGCCAGAACATCAGTTTCACTGTGTCTCCGTTTCCCTAGACTCACAAGCTGGAGCATGGCCTGGCAGGGCACGTGTCCCACCATTGCGTAGCTTCATGGACGCTTGCTGGGGGGCTCAGCAGCGGTGGAGTCAGTGGCTTATGGAAGAGCAGTAGTTCTCCCCTGGACACCGCAGGGCGACACCACAAACTCAGATGCCGCCAATCCGTCCTGGAGCCTCGGAGGGAAACCCAATGGGCAGTAAAACTCAGTTATCGTCCCTGCCCATGTCTGCTGGTCCAACCATCCATTGTCACATGCACCCTGTCGCTGACAGCATCATCCAGCGACAGGGATACATTCTGCACAATGTGATGGTGTAGGGCAGGGACGCCGGTCCTGGCGAAGAAAGGGTGGCTGGGGACACGTCATCTGGGTTGGGCCCGCTACAACATCTGTCTGAATGGATTGCTGACCATAAGATTGAAGGGTGATAACCCTTTCCAGGAGCCCATTGAGTGAATGCACGTGCCGGTCAGCAGTGGAGGACGTAGAGGAGGGTGCAGTGGAGGCAGAGGTCTGACTGCCGGTACCAGTACCTCTATGAGAGGGAGTGGGGGAGTGGGAATGCATGGCTGGAAGGGGTTGGGGTGTCTACAGTACAGTGGCAGGAGCTGCTGTCCCCTGCACACTGCTGGTGATGCTGCTACCACCACCCAACATCTGTTCCCACTCCTGCCAGTGGTTGACTCTCAGGTGCTGGGTAAGGGCAGTGGTACCTAGCCGAGCCAAAGACCTCCCTCTTCACATCCTGGCATGGCACAGCTTACAGATGCCTATAGCAGCATCATCTGCTGCCGAGGTGAAGTAAGCCCAAACAGGTGACTTAAGCACCGACCTCCTGTCAAATGGGGTGGTGCTGACTTGCACCTGTTCGGGCTCAGTGTGCACAGGTGGAGCTGGCTGTTGCTGCCTCCTCCTGCTGCCATTACCAGTGGAGCCTCTGACACTGGTCTCCCTGGTGACCTGGCACACCATTTCCCTAGGGTGCCTAACTTCTTTGTCACTGCTGCTGTGAACTGACAAGGGAGGTGGCACCCATTCTGGGTCATCCTCCTCTTCGTCCCCTAATCTGTCAGACCCATGGCCAAACTGTGGTGGACTGAGGGGAACAGCAGACGTGGAGCTCCTGACATGGCTCTGCTGTCCCCTGTCCCTCCTCCTCCTCCATCATCCCTTCCAAAAGGTCCTGATCATCAGCACTGAGATGGAGATCAGCCTGATGCATGACCTCCCCCAAGAGGTCCCTCTCACTGTCACTGTCAAACAGGAGAAGACTAGATTCTTGGGGGCTGGAGACTGGTCCTACAGGAACCGTAGTGCTGCTGCTTGTGCCATTAGAGCCACTACTTCCTTGGCATCCTGTGAGGTAATGGGGTGGCTGCCACCACCAAAAAAGTCTCTAATGAGACAGATGCCCCTGCCACCTGCACCTGACCCTCTAGAGGATCTGCGCCGTGCTGGCAGTGATGCACCCCTGCTGCCTGAACGGCCACGTGAACTACTCATTGTAGCGGTGGGGAAATTTTTATTGAGATGGGACTCTGGCGCAAAAATTACCTTACCTAACAAAAGACACAGACACTGACAAAGAGACTAACACTTAAACCTAACGCTAATAAACTTTTTTTTTTTTTTTTACACAACAAAGGCAAGGACAATCACGCAGACACAGACAGTACTAACTACACCAACTAACCAATGAAAAACGAATTAAAAACTAAAGCTAATAAACTTTTTTTTTTACACAGACACTAAGCTAAAACACTAAAACAGAAATAAATCCTGCACTATACTATACTTAAACTAACTAACTCTATACCCTAAAATTAAACCTATCTGCTAAACTAACCTACTCTAGATGATTTGCTTTTAACCACTTAAGGACCTAGGGCGTATGGATACGCCTTGACGTCCTGGTACTTAATACGCCTGTGGGACCGGACCGGGGTGATTGCTGACCTCAATCAGCAGACACCCCGCGCAAATTCCCAGGGGGGTCATCAGCCCCCCTCCCGTCGGCGATCGGCGCAAATCGCAAGTGAATTCACACTTGCGATTTGCGCCAATTCCGGGTCATACGGGTCTATGGTGACCCGGAATATAAGGGGGATCGCGGTTGTCTAAGACACCCACAATCCCCCTGTAGGCATAGGAGTGAGGTGGCAGAGGTGCCACCCCTCCTATCCCTGCAATTGGTCTGCCATTGATCGTCAGAGGCGACGACTAAAAGCAGACCGGGGGCGGGGGGGTTAACTTTCGTTTTCCCCGTCCTGCCCACCCACAATAGGCGGGGCAGAACAGGGAACCGAAGGGGACCGGGCGCCGACATCCACTTACCGATCCGGAGGCTGCGGCGACGGTGATCGGCGGGCGGTGTGACGTGCGTCAGAAGAGGACGGCTCCCTGGATCCTACGGAAGCCGGTAAGTTGATCTGGAGGGCTACAGTCTGAGACTGTGGTCTCTAAACTGTAGCCCTCCAGATGTGGCAAAACTACAACTCCCAGCATGCCCAGACAGCTGTTTGGGCATGCTGGAATATGTAGTTTTGCAACAGCTGGAGGGCTGCAGTTTGAGACCACTATACAGTGGTCTCTAAACTATATCCCTCCAGATCTTGCAGATCTTGCAAAACTACAACTCCTAGCATGCCCACATAGCTGTTTGTTGTCTGGGCATGCTGGGAGTTGTAGCATGCCCTTCGGTGATTAGTACATGCTGGGAGTCGCAACAGCTGGAGGCACACTGGTTGGAAAATACTGAGTTAGGTAACAGAACCTAACTGAAGGTTTTCCAACCAATGTGCATCCAGCTGTTGCAAAAGTACAACTCCCAGCATGCATGGTCTGTCAGTGCATTCTGGGAGTTGTAGTTTTGAAACAGCTGGAGGTTTGCCCCCCCCCCCCATGTGAATGTACAGCGTACATTCACACGGGCAGGTTTACAGTAAATTTCCTGCTTCAAGTTTGGGCTGCGGCATATTTTTTGCAGCAGCGCAAACTCCTAGCAGGAAACTCACCCTAAAAACACTACACTACACTAACACATAATAAAGGGTAAAACACTACATATACACCCCCCTTACACTGTCCCCCCAATAAAAATTAAAAAAGTCTTGTACGGCAGTGTTTCCAAAATGGAGCCTCCAGCTGTTGTAAAACAACAACTCCCTGCATTTCTGGACAGCCACTGACTGTCCAGGCATGCTGGGAGTTTAGCAACAGCTGGAGGCACCCTGTTTGGGAATCACTGGTGTAGAATACCCCTATGTCCACCCCTATGCAATCCCTAATTTAGTCCTCAAATGTGCATGCGCTCTCTCACTTCGGAGCCCTGTCGTATTTCAAGGAAACAGTTTAGGGCCACATATGGAGTATTTCCGTACTCGGGAGAAATTACACTACAAATTTTGGGGGTCTTTTTTTCCTTTTACTGCTTGTGAAAAGGAAAAGTTGGGGGCTACACCAGCCTGTTAGTGTAAAAAAATGAAAAATTTTACACTAACATGCTGGTGTTGCCCCATATTTTTTATTTTCACAAGCGGTAAAAGGAAAAAAAGACCCACAAAATTTGTAACGCAATTTCTCCTGGGTACGGAAATACCCCAGATGTGGGTGTAAAATGCTCTGCGGACGCACAACAAGGCTTAGGGATGAGAGCGCACCATGTACATTTGAGGCCTAAATTGGTGATTTGCACAGGGGTGGCTGATTTTACAGTGGTTCTAACAAATGCAAAAAAAATAAATACCCACATGTGACCCCATTTTGGAAACGTCACCCCTCACGGAACGTGACAAGCTGTATAGTGAGCCTTAAAAACCCACAGGTGTTTGATGAATTTTCATTAAAGTTGGATGGGAAAATGAAAAAAACATTTTTTTTCACTAAAATGCTGTTACTCAAAATTTTTCATTTTCACAAGGGAAAATAGGAAAAAAGCCACCCCAAATTTGTAACCCCATCTCTTCTGAGTAAGAACATACCCCATATGTGGATTTAAAGTGCTCTGCGGGCGAACTACAATGCTCAGAAGGAGAGAAGGAGCGCCATTGGGATTTTTGAAGAGAAAATTTGTTCGGAATTGAAGGCCACATGTGTTTACAAAGCCCCTATAGTGCCAGAACAATGGACCCCCGACACATGTGACCCAATTTTGGAAACTACACCCCTCATGTAATGTAATAAGGGGTACAGTGAGAATTTACGCCCCACAGGTGTCTGATAGATTTTTGGAACAATGGTCCATAAAAATGAAAAATTAAATTTTTCATTTGCACAGCCCACTGTTTCAAAGATCTGTAAAATGCCAGTGGGGTGTAAATACTCACTGCACCCCTTATTCAATTCTGTGAGGGGTGTAGTTTCCAAAATGGGGTCACATGGGACTACCATTCCAAACGAATTCTCTTTTCAAAAGCTCAATGGCGCTCCTGCTCTTCTGAGTATTGTAGTTCGCCAGTAGAGCATCTTACGTCCTAACATGGGGTATTTCCATACTCAGGAGAAATGGGGTTACAAATTTTGGGGGTCATTTTCCCCGATTACCCCTTGTAAAAATGTAAAATTTAGGGGAAAAACTGCATTTTAGTAAAAAAAATTGTTTTTTCATTTACACATCCAACTTTAACGAAAAGTCGTCAAACACCTGTGGGGTGTTAAGGCTCAGCGGACCCCATGTTACATTCCTTGAGGGGTGTAGTTTCCAAAATAGTATGCCATGTGGGTATTTTTTGCTGTTCTGGCACCACAGGGGCTTCCTAAATGTGACATGTCCCCAAAAAACTATTTCAGCAAAAGTTGCTTTCAAAATGCCAAATGTGACTCCTTCTCTTCTGAGCATTGTAGTTCGCCCGCAAAGCATTTTACGTCCTAACATGGGGTATTTCCATACTCAGAAGAGATGGGGTTACAAATTTGGGGGGGCATTTTCTCCCATTACCCTTTGTAAAAATTGTAAATTTGGGGGAAAAACTGCACTTTAGTGTGAAATTTTTTTTTTCCATTTACACATCCGATTTTAACGAAAAGTTGTCAAACACCTGTGGGGTGTTAAGGTTAACTGGACCCCTTGTTACGTGCCTTGAGGGGTATAGTTTCCAAAATGGTATGCCATATGGGGTTTTCTGCTTTTCTGGCACCATAGGGGCTTTCTAAATGTGACATGCCCCCCAAAAACCATTTCAGAAAAATTCACTCTCCAAAATCCCATTGTCGCTCCTTCCCTTCTGAGCCCTCTACTGCGCCCGCCAAACACTTGACATACACATATGAGGTATTTCCTTCCTCGAGAGAAATTGGGTTACACATTTTGGGGGCTTTTTTTTTCCTATAACCACTTGTAAAACTTCAAAAACTGGGTCTACAAGAACATGCGAGTGTAAAAAATGAAGATTTGGAATTTTCTCCTTCACTTTGCTGCTATTCCTGTGAAACTCCTAAAGGGTTAACACACTTACTGAATGTCATTTTGAATACTTTGAGGGGTGCAGTTTTTATAATTGGGTCATTTGTGGGGTATTTCTAATATGAAGGCCCTTCAAATCTACTTCAAAACTGAACTGGTCCCTGAAAAATTCCGATTTTGAAAATTTTGTGAAAAATTTGAAAATTGCTGCTGAACTTTGAAGCCCTCTGATGTCTTCCAAAAGTAAAAAAATGTAAACTTTATGATGCAGTCATAAAGTAGACATATTGTATATGTGAATCAATGTATAATTTATTTGGAATATCCATTTTCCTTATAAGCAGAGAGCTTCAAAGTAAAAAAAAATGCAAAATTTTCAACTTTTTCATCAAATTTGGGAATTTTTCACCAAGAAATGATACAAGTATCGACAAAATTTACCACTAACATAAAGTAGAACATGTCACGAAAAAAACTATCTCGGAATCAGATGAAAGGTAAAAGCATCCCAGAGTTATTAATGCTTGAAGTGACAGTGGTCAGATGTTCAAAAAATGGCCGGGTCCTTAAGGTATATTTGGGCTGGGTCCTTAAGGGGTTAAAAAAGCAAAGCACTGATTCTATACCCTATACTAAAAACTATCTGCTAAGCTAACCTACTCTATCTAACACTATAAATTCCCTAGATGATTTGCTTTGCTTTTAAAAAAAAGCAAAGCTCTAACTCTATACCCTACACTTAAACCTATCTGCTAAGCTAACCTACTCTAACACTATCTAATTCGCTGGATAACTTGCTTTTAAAACATCACTTGAAAGCACATAGACAGTATTCAAGCTCCTATCACAAACACCACCACATGAAACTGCAAGGAGCTGCTGCTGGGAGGAATCTTATATAGTGGCAATGGCAATGGAACAAAAGTCTGGGAAGCAGACTGATAATGACTCCAAAGAGCCAAAGGCTGACTAGTCTGAACTCAGTGAGATGAGGTGTCAAAAATCCTCTGACGCTGAGACTGAGGAGAAGCCATGTGGGAAGTCCTCTGAAGCTGAAGAGACCATGAAGGCCAAAGGTAAAAATGCTTAGGCAGAAAAATTATCTGAGGCAGAGGCTCAACCAGAGACAACTGCAGAAGCTGCACATGAGGAAAGTGGCACAACTGAGGATACAGGTAGAGAGAGGAGCAAAACAGAAGAAGACACTAACTCTACACTTGAAGAGAAGCCTGAAGGAGTCAAGAACTCTGAAGCTGCGGCCAGCCCTGAGGAAGCAGGTGCCCCTAAAAAAAAGGCTGGTGAGAGAGTACAGCGATTGGTAAAGGTCACTATGGCTGAAGACAGAGTCATGGGAGAGATCCTGAGAGGTAACATAGTAACATAGTTCATAAGGTCGAAAAAAGACCATCAAGTTCAACCTATAACCCTAATGAGTCCTTACTGAGTTGATCCAGGGGAATGCAAAAAGACCCTCAAACTCGAGGTAAAAATTAATTCCCGACTCCAAATATGGCATCAGAATAAATCCCTGGATCAACCTTCTGTCCATATAGATGTAGAATCCATGACCTGTAATGTTATTACTCTCCAAAAATGCGTCCAAACCCCATTTAACTTCTTTTACAGAATTCACCATGACCACCTCCTCAGGCAGAGAATTACACAGTGTCACTGCTCTTACATTAAGGAAGCCCCATCTGTGAAGGTGTAGAAACCTTCTTTCCTCTAGACGTAGACGATGCCCCCTTGTTATACATACAGTCCTGGGTATAAATAGATCATGGGAGAGATTTCTGTACTGTCCCCTGATATATTTATACATAGTTATTAGGTCTCCCCTAAGCCTCCTTTTTTCTAAACTAAATAACCCTAATTCTGATAATCTTTCTGGGTACTGTAGTCCTCCCATTCCTCGTATTACTCTGGTTGCCCATTTTGAACCCTCTCCAGCTCCACTATATGTTTCTTGTACACTAGTGCCCAGTACTGTACACAGTATTCTATGTGTGGTCTGACTAGTGATTTGTACAGCGGTAGAATTATTTCCTTGTTGTAGGCATCTATGCCCCTATTGATGCACCCCATGATTCTATTTGCCTTGGCAGCCTGCTGCCCGACACTGGTCACTACAGTTAAATTTACTATTGCCTAAGACTCCTAAGTCCTTTTCCATGTCAATCGTCCCGAGTGTTCTCCCATTTAATACAAAATCCCAGCCCGGATTTTTCTTCTCCATGTGCATTACCTTACATTTATCAGTGTTGAACCTCATCTGCCACTTCCCAGCCCAAACCTCCAACCTGTCCAGATCAATTTGTAACAGTGCATTCTCCTCTATAGTGTTTACCGCTTTACAGAGTTTGTATCATCTGCAAAGATTGCTACTTTACTAGTCAACCCCTCTACAAGGTCATTAATAAATATATTAAATAGAACAGGACCCAAGACTGACCCCTGTGGTACCCCACTAGTAACAGTCACCCAATCAGAATAAGTATAATTAATAATCATCCTTTGTTTCCTATCACTGAGCCAGTAACTTACCCACTTGCACGCATTTTCCCAAAGCCCAATCCCTCTCATTTTATGCAGCAACCTTTTATATGGCACCTTATCAAATGCTTTGGAAAAATCCAGATATACGACATCCAGCAATTGCCCCTTGTCCAGTCTGGAGCTCACCTCCTCATAAAAGTTGATCAGGTTAGTTTGACAGGACTGATCATAAAGCCATGCTGATATGGAGTCATACATTTATTTTTATCAAGATACTCCAAAATAGCATCCCTTGGAAAACCCTCAAACAATTTACATACAATGGAGGTTAAACTAACAGGCCTATAATTTCCGGGGTCACCTTTTGACCCCTTTTTAAATATTGGCACCACATTTGTCAATTGCCAGTCCTGGGGAACAGTGCCTGTTACTATAGAGTCCCTGAATATAAAAAATAGGGGTCTATCTATTACATTACTTAATTCCTTTAGAACACGGGGGGGAATGCAATCTGGACCTGGCGATTTGTCTATTTAGATTTTTTGTAGGCAGCTCTATACTTCTTCCTGGGTTAGACAGGTGACCTGTACTGGGGAGTTTACCTTATCTCGCTGTATTTCACCTGGCATTTCATTTTCCTCGGGGAATACAGTGGAGAAGATTTTTTTTTTTATATATTTGCTTTTTCCTGATCCCTGTTTCTAATTTCCTCATCATTTTTTAAAGGGCCAAAACTTTCATTTTTAACCTTTTTGCTATTTATGTAGTTAAAAAAAAAACTTTTGGGGGTTAGTTTTACTCTCTTTGGCAATGAGTCTTTCTGTCTCTATTTTTGTGGCTTTTATCAGTTTTTTACATATCTGTTTTTATGACTGAGGCAAGGAAAAGGTGTTTTTCCCTTTTGTTCCTGATCTGGGAGAAACCTTAACCTGTGGCCTGATTAATGCCCAGCAGAGAGGGGAAGTGTGTTATAAGGAAGTCAGTGTGGTCTGAGCTCTTCCCTGGATCGCAGATTGATGCAAAGGGGAAGACACCGTGTCGCTTTGCCAGATGGGCACTCAGCAGGTGACTGTGGTTGACACACAAAGTGGCACAATTGTGGACATTGACATAATTGTGGAAAACAAGAGTGTTCGTTCCCCAGGAGAGGGACTGTCAGATGAGCTGGCTGAAAACAATTGAACAAAAAAACGGACAAATGTAACCTGGAAAACAATTGTTAGATACATATATGTAGTACAGTGACCAAACACTTACATATAACCCAGGTACTATTGATGGCTGTATATGTGTGAACTCAAAACATAAATAGCAAGAAGCAAGAAGAAAAACGGAGTCACTTATAAAGCGTACATAATTTTTATTAATTCCGTAGAATGTACATACATGAAAAATATAAAATATGTGATCTCAAAGAGGAATACGGCTAAAAAGGTGGTATCACCGGCTCTGCACAACAGAAGCTGAGGTATATAGTTACCTAGTTATATAGATAGTATGGTTGAAAAAAGACATAAGTCCATCAAGTTCAACCAGGGAATTGAAGTGAAGGGTGTAAGGGGATAAAATGAAGGGATGTTGTTTTATAATTCTGCATAAGCATTAATGTTATTTTGTTCCAGGAATGTATCTATGTAACAATTTAAAGCTATTAATTGTTCCTGCTGTGACCAGTTCCTGAGGTAGACTGTTCCATAAATTCTCTATTGTTCTTATGGTAAAGAAGGCATGTCGCCCCTTTAGACTAAACCTTTTCTTCTCCAGACGGAGGGAGTGCCCCCTAGTCCTTTTGGGGTGGTTTAACCTGGAACAGTTTTTCTCCATATTTTTTGTATGGGCCATTTATATACTTATATACGTTTATCACATCCCCCCTTGAACGTCTCTTCTCAAGACTAAACAATTGCTAATCCTTTAATTGTTCCTCGTTGCTAAAATGTTCCATGCCCCATATTAGTTTAGTTGCACGTCTCTGCACCCTTTCCAGCTCCACAGTGTCCCTTTTATGGACAGGCGACCAAAACTGAACAGCATATTCCAGGTGAGGCCGTACCAATGCTTTATGAAAGAGGAGTATTATGTCCCTGTCCCTTGAGTCCATGCCTCTTTTGATACATGACAATATCCTGCTGGCTTTGGAAGCAACAGCCTGACATTCCATTGTGTGCTATCCCGGTCTCTGACATCTGCTGCTACACTTTGGTATACCCTTATATTGGTCTGAATCTCTACAATGTTTTTTTTCGTTTGTTTGTATGCACACTGCACTTTACTTGTATGTAGCATCTTTGCTCTCACTATGAGACGTATACCCTCTATATGCTGCTAATTATTTGAATTGTGCAATTCTAGTGTGCTAGTTTACTCTTATAATTCGTATTCTATTGTAGAAGATCCAGTAAATAATATACTACCATATACCTCAGCTTCTGTTGTACAGAGCCGGTGATACCACCTTTTGAGCCGTATTCCTCTTTGAGATCACATATTTTATATTTTTCATGTATGTACATTCTACGGAATTAATAAAAATTATGTACGCTTTATAAGTGACTCCGTTTTTCTTCTTGTTGCGAGCTGGCTGAGAAGCACAAGACAAGCGAAGTGTGAACAGTGTATTAAGAGGTTGCAGAGTGTGTATTACACTGGCTGGGATTAGCCCTCTGGGGGCATAAATGGGGCAAGCTATAAAAGTGTTTTTAGTGGCCCAAGTGCAGAGGAATTTGCTTGGCTTTGCTTTGTTTGGTTATACCTGCAAACTAATAAACCTGGTGAGGAGCCAGTTCTTCACAAGGTAGCTGCTGTGGCAGGGTTACTCCTGCATGAAAATGTGTCCTGTATGAAGTTGGGATGATCCCCTTAGCTAATAAGCCCAGAGTATAATCTCACAATATGTATGCTCACCATGACTCCACAAGGCATCCCAGTTGACTTGTGTTAAATTTGGACCACCATAGCCCCATAAACCCCTTTAGAAAATCCTGGTCTATCCAGTGAGTTGAAAGCCTACACAGACCATGAGCCCCTGTTCTTATTTCCTGTATAAGCTGGCAGAGCTGAGTAGGTCAAATGATTAGAGAAGCAATGATTATAGATGAGGAAACTGTGTGCGCCTCAGTCAATCACAGCCCATGACACACTGAAGCCTTCTGTCTCTGAGAGCTGAGGAGAAGGGAGTATGACATTGCAAAGTGAGGTGTTGTCTACTGTAGACAAGAGTCATTATGTGTGATAAGAACTACTGGACTTCCTGCCTGGAGGAAATGATGAGAGATATAGAGTATGTGCTCAGCAAAAATTTACTTATAGGTAACTTCATTTAGCTAGAGTTCTCCTTTAAGGGTAAAAAAAAGAAAGTTAAAGGAGTTCTCCAACTGAAATATTTTATCCCCCGCTGTGCCCAGGCTGTAAAACTATACATAATAAACTTTCACTTACCTGCCTACGATCCTGCGTTGTTCCGATATCGCCGCTCGTGCTCCGGTCCCTGTCAGCTTCCTCTTCCTGCGAGTTGGTGACTTCACTCTGCGCTCAGTCTATCAGCGGCAGCAACGGGACATTGCTGCGGCCGCTGATAGACTGAGCGCAGAGTGAAGTCACCGACCCGCAGGAAGTGGAAAAGACTGGGACCGGAGAACTGGACGGTGATATCGGAACAATGGGGGATCATAGTGAAAGTTTATTATGTATAGTTTTACAACCTGGGCACAGCGGGGGTTAAAAGTTTTAGCTTAGAGAACTCCTTTCAAAAGAATCACAGCATGATGTGTTATGTAAATAAAATAAGATTTTTAAAGTTCATGCATACCCCTTGTACCTGCAGATGAAGCTAGCTCAACTTTACAGTTATTGTGCTACATTTGTCACAAACTATCCTATCCCTGTAGCACTCTTTGCAAGGAGCAGGAATTACTTCCCATGAGCTCCTATGCAGGGACTCTGTTAATGGATTGAGTTGAGCCAGTCGAGCTAGGTGAATTCGGTCCTGCTCTGAGTGAGAGCGGCTCGCCAAACTTTTAAACCTTGCCAGGCTTGCACAAGACAAGTAACAGTGCTAATAATAGCAGAATGGATGAGGAATACATGAAATGTTGGCACCTGAATGAAAGGAGGAAGTATTGGGAACTCTAAGATAATATCAGGGTAGCACAGGATACCAGGCAGCTATCAGCTACCATCCAATCATTGCTTTGCATTATGTACCATACAGCTTTCAGGCCAATGAGAACAGGGGTTGGTTTAGGGGTGGGTTTTAGGAGGCTAATAAAGCCTTATGCACTGCATTGTGGCCGCCATTTTGGAGAGCAAGACCTACGGACCACAGAAAGATTTCACAAATCCTATAGAACTTCAAAAACAGCTAAACAAAGCATGAATCAGTGGGCTGATCTCAGACAGTGACCTCCAGTGGGTGCACTACCAATTCAAGCCAGCAGTGAATGAGCCTTTAAAAACTATCACATTACAAGTATAGCAAGCATTGATCAGTGGGCTGACCTCAGACAATGATCTCCTGTCATCTGCATTACTTTGTACAGTTGATGGACTACAAATTCCAGCCAGCAGGGAACAAGCCCATAAAAGCTATCCCTTTGCAAGAAGAGCAAATCATTGATCAGTGGGCTAACCTCAGACAGTGACCTGTCAGCTGCAGTACGGTGTCCAGTTGGTACACTACCAATCCGAGCCAGCAGTGAACAAACCTTTAAGAGCTATCACATTACAATACCAAGCAAGCTGAGCAAAGCAGTGGGCTGACCTGTTTTTTAACATACCAACGCATTAAAAGCATTATGAATGTTGAATGCACATTTTAGGCCAAGTTAGATGTATTTTCTGGGTTTAATCAAGGATACAGTATTTCTTCCTGTATTTAACATAACTATGCATTTAAGAGCGTAAGAGTGAGCGCGACATGTGAGGACAAGTTATGTGTATTTTCTGGGCGGTAATCAAAGATATAGTATTTCTACCTGTGTTTAACTTTAATATGCATTAAAGGGGTACTCAGGCCTTAATACATTTTATCTCCTATGCAAAGGATAGGGGATAAAATGTAGGATCGCAGGGATTGGCAGAGAATGGGGTAGAAGAAATAACACTCCTGCCTTGTCCTCTGGTGGAGGTGGAAGCAGTGGCCGAGCATAGCACCAGTGGGACTGGTGGTAAGTGTAATGGGGATACTGGTATATATGAAGAGGGGGAGCAAAGAGCCCATTATCAGACATCAAAAGTTCATGCTGAGAGGAGTGGTGGGAATGATAGGGAGGAGTTTGATCATGATGAGATGGACAGGAGTTTTGGACAGGATGTGGAAACCAGGTGATAAGGAGGTGACGAGTTCAGGGCAGAAAGGTAGAACTACTGTTAGTGTAGAAGAGTGTAGCAGAGGTAAGGCCAAAAAATGTTTTACAGACATGTGAATCAGTCACCAATCAGTCACCTGGAAAAGTCACATTAAACAGTCAACACTGTCTAATAGTGCTCATATACAGGATACTGGTCACATCATCTGTTATGCCTGTTGTTACTTTAATTTGCCAAAATAAACACCTTATTGAGACCCTAAATTATCTAAGATGCATGGCCAGGTTTCCGCTGTGCCCTCAGGCTGCAATGCTCTAAAGTCTTGCCTGCTTCTCTTCTGATAGACAGACAAGCAGAGCTTGGTTTCCAGTGTATCATCGATGCCGATTGTGGCACATGTTAAGTTGCTTTGCCAGGTCCGGGATTGGCTCCACTTACTGCACATGCACCACAATCTGCATAATTAACGTACATACCATATTTTAGCTGGACTTTTCTAAAAGATAAAAAGTATTTTATGTCTGTATATCAGAAATTATTATAAATATATGCAGCATTTACTTGTTAATTATTTAACCTAATATTTTATGTAGATCAATACTAAAATCATATCATTTTATTGTAAATCTGTTTGAAGACAATCTTTGTGTAAACTGCTACCCTGTATTTACTACAAAATACAGCATGTTCAGTTAGTTGTATTTCTCATACTCAGTCCCTTAAACAACACAGATTTGTTATAACAATGAATGAAGCTGATTTCAGTAAGATTTCTTTTTCCGAAAAGTGTATTACATACAGAATTTATCATGGTTTTGTGTGTCTGTACAGTTAATATCTCTGTGTGTAAGTTTAGTCCATTAGAGATACTGCCATCTTCTGGCATACACTTTTTCTATTTTCCCAAATCCTATTAATTTGCCGTACATTATTTCAGATTTGGTTGGTGATGCTACATTCCTTACTGTTACATCTGAATGTTTCTCACAATACTCCATGGTTATAAAATTTTCAGTCTGATAAATGCTTCAGAACTTTTTTTTTTTTTTTTTAGGTAAGCACTAAATAAATCCAGATGTAGCACTAACTCATGCACTGCCTTGTAAATATAATACTATGTGCTGAATATATATATATATATATATATATATATATATATATAACATATAAAATGTATTGAAGTTGAATTTGTAGTTTGATACAACTCATTGTGTAATGTGTTATTTGCAGCTATGCAGTTAAAGTCCTAAGCTAAGTAGTTTAACTAGTAAATGAACAGAAAATACAACAGACACAGAAGACATATTAAAGATTTCTTTTAAGAACAACTTGTTCTTTTAAGAACAACTTTGAAATTTTTTTGCTCACAAAGAGACTGACATAATATTTTTACCCTGAGCTGGTTTCATGTTTGTGAAAGCCCTTGGGAGACACAGTTAGGGTTGCCACCTTTTTTGCAAAAAAATACCGGCCATGGTAATTTGTATAATTATATGTGCCTGACATCACAGTAAGCTCTGCCCATGTCCAGTCACATACCAGCCCGGCATTGGCAAATTAACCCCTCAGCCACCAGAGTCTGGCAGTGAGGTCCAGAGTGGGGGGCAGGGGTAGATTGACCACTCATGGGGACCCCGGGTAAGGGTGTATCATGGGGGGGGGGGCATGCGCCGCTCACCCATGTGTGAGCCACACCTATATAGGTGGACTGCCCACATACAATAAAAAAAATAATTATAATATTTATTTATAGATATATATATATATATATATATATATATAAATGTGGTCGGTGCTCATTAGTATAGCGTACCTACCTAACTGAACCTCTTACTAAAGTCCTATTCCCTACTAAACCTGTAATCTATTAGGCAGTTAGAGTTGTGCCATATACTGCCGCATAGGAGTACACCTTAAAATTAGAGGGCATACCCTGATGTATAATGACAGTCATGGAGTGAAAATGATATTGAGGGAGGGTTGGGTGGAACGTGACGAACCCGCGGCGTTAGCGGCAGGTACGGCCGCAGGTTCTTATAGGGAATCCCCGCCCCTCCCACAAATACAGGCTAATAAATTAGCCTTCACACTTGTGGGCGGTGCTCATTAGTATAGCGTACCTACCTAACTGAACCTCTTACTAAGCTCCTATTCCCTATTAACCCTGTAATCTAGTTAGAGTTGTGCCATATACTGGCGCGTAGGAGTACACCTAAAAATTAGAGGGCAAAAACTCATAATCAGAACAAAACACTATTAACACGCATAGTGACCACGTCACAGATGACTGAAACACATCGTGCATTTCTGACTATGGAATGGGGTACAGTGCACGTAGTGCTGAATTTCCAGCACCCCCATTTCCTAATCACGCATGCTGGCACAGCATGATGTGACGTCGGTGCAGCAGCCCGCATGCTAGGAGAATGACTGGATATAATTGATGGATCACTACAAAAGGATTTAACAAGAATACGTACATGTTTGACAAACAACGTAGTGAGTAACTTCGGCCATGCACCTGCATGTAATTCCCCTGGACATCAGGAAACAATGAGAACTCAAGAACAGCGTAGCCTCTAACGTTAAGCTGTTCTGAAGTCCAAGTTGCGACCCACCCAAGCGTCAGCTAACCAACTAACTGAGTCAGCTGCGAAGGCTGACGGCTAGAGGGCTTGCGAACCTCCCTCTTTGCGCACTCTCCAGGGCACAATTGATGGCATGGGATGCAAACAATGACACCCTGTCAGGGCAAGACAACGGAATATGATGCTAGACACCTGACAGATATGTTCTGATAGTATTATGCTAGATGCAATGAAGAGTGGCAAAACCTGATAAATGCAAGTGGGAATAGAATGGCATGAGACATCCTCTGGGTATCAATTGTAAAATATCATGTAAGTATTCCAGGCTGCGTGTTGGACGCTCTCTGTGGGCTGTAGACGTGAAAAGTCTCAACAGAGAACAACCTTATGCCCCTATGCCCTTATACACAAATTTGTCAGCCTAACCTGTGTCAGGTTATTGCGGTAACCAACCTGTGGATGTGACAGGCAATGAAACTACTTATGTAGCAGTAGATGAGACTCAACCAACATGTAATTACTATCATCGTCAACCTAAAGCCGAGACAAACAAAACCTCTACAGAACCAAGCTATGTCCCTGTATACACAACCCAAATGCTAAGTAACCATATGGACAGGTATATTGACGTTGCCGCCAACCTGAAGTCATGTCAGGTTGTAACTGAACCGACCTGCAGACATGAATGGCCAAAAAATAAATGAAAGACTCAACCAAATCTGTAACTAATATTATGACCGTCAACCTGAACCAAAACAGGTTGTAACCATGATAGCCCTACAGACATGGTAATTCACAATGGAAATATGAAGCCATCCCTGTAGCATGACCCAACTGCTGAATGAACACAATGTATACAAAGACATTGTCGCCAACCTTAAGTCGTGTCAGGTTGTGTCCGGACGGACCTGTAGACGTGACTGGTCTAGCCAAATTAAAAAGCTTCAACCAACATGTATGACTACTAGTATTGATGTCAACCTGAAGCCGAGACAGGTTGTAACCATGATTGACCTATAGACGTGGCAATTCATTATAGAAAATATAAAGCTAAATAACACAACGTATATAATGACATTGTCGCCAACCTGAAGTCGTGTCAAGTTGTATTCAGACTGACCTGTAGACGTGACTGAGCTAGCCGAATTTAAAAGCCTCAACCAATGAATATGACTACTAGTATCGACGTCAACCTGAAGCCGAGATCATAATCCATGCTTGACCTGTCGACTTGGCAAGTAATAAACCAAACCCCAGCTATATTCACGTATGTACAACTCAAATGTTAATAAAAAATGGTGACCCGCCGAATTATCCGTGCACAGATTTGCCCAACGCCATAAAAAAAAACTGTGCGGTGTCAAAGACATGGGTGTATGGTCTAAACACCATAACATAGCACAGCTAAACATCATGAAACATATGTACCTAATGGACCTATGAATGTATACCGAACATGAACCCATAAATATATGCCTAGCATGACTCCTTGACCCATATGCAGACCATGTCAATATAAACGTGGGCCTGGTATAATCATCAAGACCATATGCACCTCACTAACACCACGACTGCATGCTCAAAACAACCCACGACCGTATACACAGAGGAACTATATGGGCGTATGTACAAAACTTTGAGCGCATGCACAGAGACCACGTGCAAGAACCAATTACATGAGCATATCCATGGAACAGACTAAGTGAGTGTATGCACAAGACTTTGTGAGCCTGAGCACCTGACAACTATATGAGTGTATACACTATGCGCGTATGCATAGGACTAACTAAGTGGACGTACGCCGAGAACAAAGTATGTCTACGTAAGCATGGGACTAACTAAGTGAGCATGTGCCAAAAT
Organism: Hyla sarda; assembly: GCF_029499605.1. NCBI lineage: Eukaryota > Metazoa > Chordata > Amphibia > Anura > Hylidae > Hyla > Hyla sarda. The sequence goes on from NC_079189.1 coordinate 89,227,091, forward strand.
TAGCAATATGTGTGTTTGCATCGAGCTAAGTGAGTGTATGCCGAGAACAAAATATGTGCGCTTATGCACAGAACAACTATGACCATGTACACAGAACAAGATATATGCGCAAATGCAAAAACGAACTATGTGAACTTGCAGGGAACAAACTATACTCTCGTGTGAACGGAAGACACTATATTAGCGTCAGCCCCTAATAATTATATGGGCGTATGCACCAAACAAATTGTATATGCATATGCTAAGAACAAACTATATGAGCGCATGGTTCGCACCACTGCGCGCATATATACAGAATGACCTATATGCGGGTATGCACCAACGAACTGTATGCACAGAATACTATGTGAGCGAATGCCCGAAATAAGTCATGAGTGTATGCACAAAACTGTATGTTCTTTTCTTTTTTTTTCTTTTCTCTTAAATGACATGCATAGTTACATACGCATAATATACCGACTTGACAAACATGTGAATGAACGCAGCCACGAGGGTCTGAAACAGACCAGGCCAAACCAGTTACGTGTCCTCAGCGTGACAATGCATAAATGTGACTTAAGTGTACACAACCTGACCCTGTGATCTACAAAATCCTGACCCACAGACGTGACGCGTAGGAATGAAATTACCCGAAGCCGTGACGGATATGAACGACATAAACACTTGTTAGACTATGGAGACACCTCGACTGAACCTTACCCGTGTTAGCTTACGTGTATTTAGAAAACAAGCAATGCCGCGAGGGTCTCAAGACGAGACAGACCAGGGCAAACTAGTGACGTGCCGTCAGAGCGATGATACATGATATCGTGACTTGAGTGTAAACAACCTAACAAACATTGTGACCTACGAAATCCTGACCCATAGACGTGACTGGTAGGAATGCGGAAATACCCAAAGCCGTGATGGGTATGAACAAATAATATGCATGCATGTAGTAATTGTATGACCACATGCTCACGCACAGAACAACACTCAATGCGCTGTACAAGCATATGTGCAGCACGAACGCCACAGCGTGCACATAGCGCAACATTGCGAGCCTGTGTACAGCACACATGCCACGAGCGCATGCACCTCACAACTCCCACGAGCGTGTGTACATTATAACTCCCACGAGCGTGTGTACAGTATAACTCCTAGTGTTGAGCGGCACAGGCCATATTCGAATTTGCGGATATTCGCGAATATATGGACGAATATTCGTCATATATTCGCTAAATTCGCATATTCGTAATATTCTCGTTTTATTTTCGCATATGCGAAGATTTGCGTATGCGAAAATTAACACATGCGAAAATTAACATATAAAAAAATTTGCATAAGTGAGTGAAAATTCGCATAAGTGAAAATTAGCATATGCAAATTTCCGCATATGCGAAAATTCGCACGCCAGTCTCACACAATAGTATTAGAGCCTTCTTTACACCACACAAGCTGGAAGCAGAGAGGGATGATCACTGTGATGTGTACTGTTAAAAAAAAATGAATATTCGTAATTACGAATATATAGTGCTATATTCGCGAATATTCGCGAATTCGCGAATATGCGATATTCGCGAATAAAATTTGCATTGCGAATATTCGCGAGCAACACTAATAACTCCTATGAGCGTGTGTACAGTATGAGTCCTACGAGCGTATGTATAGTATAAATCCCACGAGCGTGTGAACAGTATAAATGCTACGAGCGTGTGTACAGTATAACCCTACGAGCGTGTGTACAGTATGATCCTACGAGCGTGTGTATAGTATAAGTCCTGCGAGCGTGTGTACAGTATAAATCCTGCGAGCGTGTGTACAGTATAAATGCTGCGAACGTGTGTACAGTATAAATCCTGCGAGCGTGTGTACAGTATAAATCCTACGAGTGTATGTACAGTATAAATCGTACACACGCGTGTACAGTATAAATCCTGCAAGCGTGTGTACAGTATAAATCCCACGAGAGTGTGTACAGTATAAATCCTACAAGCGTGTGTACAGTATGAATCCTACGTGCACGTATGGAGTATAAATCCTGCAAGCGTGTGTACAGTATAAATCCTACGAGCGTGTGTACAGTATAAATCCTACGAGCGTGTGCACAGTATGAATCCTACGAGCGTGTGTACAGTATGAATCCTACGAGCGTGTGTACAGTATAAATCCTACAAGCGTGTGAAAATTATAAATCCTATGCGCGCGTGTACAGTATAAATCCTGCAAGCGTGTGTACGGTATTAATCCTACGAGCGTGTGCACAGTATGAATCCTACGAGCGTGTGTACAGTATAAATCCTACGAGCGTGTGTACAGTATGAATCCTACGAGCGTGTGTACACTATAAATGCTAAGAGCATGTATAGGGTGTAATCGCTGTGAACATGTGTTTTTATTTATTGATTTATTTATTTTTTATATATATTTATTTTTCCCATATGTATAGAGCAATTTATGAGAGTGTGTGTACAGAACGACTATTGACCGTGTGCGTAGAATAAATTATAGGAGCGAATGAATTATGAGCACGTGCACAGAACAACTATATGCCCATATGCGTAGAATAATTATAGGAGCGTGTGTGCGAAACAACTATTACACCGTCCAAGTAGAACAAACTATAGGAAAGTGTGCACAGAATAACTCTGTAACCTAATGTCCTGAAGAGATGATATGAACGCATGCATAGTACTACATGACTTAAGAGTATGCAACAGTATGCATTTCAATCCTTCTGCAATAATTACATGACGTAGTCATCACCAAAAAGCATATCTGCGTGCGCCTGAAGATCAAGGCTGATTCATGCGGTGCACGCTAGATATATGGAGACACCCCAGATCCTGACACACTTTAGACTCTACATAACAATGACAGGCGCCGGGGGGATAAAGATAAGCCTGTAAGCTTCCCCCTAATACAACAACCAGGGGCCAGTCTCTAGGCGGAAAACCCGAGGCGACAGTACTGACCCGGCTATAGAAATGCCGGCTCCGTACTGCCACGGGGATTCATGGGGGACGAGGACTCATGCAGACATCCCCAGATAACAGCAGCGTGCCCCCATCACGGGTCCCACTGCCGGAGGGGACTCGCTGTGCGCCGTTGCCTGTCCCAGCATGCTGGGAGTTGTAGTTTTTCAACAGCTGGAGGCACATGGGCAGCGTGAAAACACAGAGGAAGGGGTTACATAGCAGCCTGGTGTGAATGGATGACTGCCAGGCTGACTGAGTCATGTCATGCTGAGGCCTGCACAGTGAGGCAACGGCCCCTCTCTTGGAGAGGAATTCATGCATGTGAGCAACAATAAAAGTGTAATAAAAAAATAAATAAAGGTGCTAGTCACATAAAAATTAGATGTACATGGTCAGATTTTACTGGGTAAAATATAACTTTTTATTTTTTTTTGCACCAGTACAGGTACGCTTTAATAGATCTCTTAACCCCTTAAGGACCAGGCATTTTACACCTTAGGACCAGAGCGTTGTTTGAACATCTGACCACTGTCACTTTAAACATTAATAACTCTGGAATGCTTTTAGTTATCATTCTGATTCCGAGATTGTTTTCTCGTGACATATTCTACTTTAACATGGTGGTAATTTTTTGTGGTAACTTGCATCCTTTCTTGGTGAAAAATCCAAAAATTTGATGAAAAAAATTGAAATATTTGCACTTTTGTAAGTTTGAAGCTCTCTGCTTGTAAGGAAAATGGATATTCCAAAAAAAAAAAAAAAAAAATTTTATTCACATATACAATATGTCTACTTTATGTTTGCATCATAAAATTTATGAGTTTTTACTTTTGGAAGACACCAGAGGGCTTCAAAGTTCAGCAGCAATTTTCCAATTTTTCACAAAATTTTCAAACTCACTATTTTTCAGGGACCAGTTCAGGTTTGAAGTGGATTTGAAGGGTCTTCATATTAGAAATACCCCATAAAATACCCCGTTATGAAAACTGCACCCCCCAAAGTATTAAAAATGACATTCAGTCAGCGTTTTAACCCTTTAGGTGTTTCACAGGAATAGCAGCAAAGTGAAGGAGAAAATTCCCAATCTTCATTTTTTACACTTGCATGTTCTTGTAGACCCAATTTTTGAATTTTTACAAGGGGTAAAAGGAGAAAATTTATACTTGTATTTGTAGCCCAATTTCTCTCAAGTAAGCATATACCTCATATGTCTATGTAAAGTTTTCGGCGGGCGCAGTAGAGGGCTCAGAAGCGCAGGAGCGACAAAGGGATTTAGGAGAGTACGTTTTTCTGAAATGGTTTTTGGGGGGCATGTTGCATTCACTAAAATGTGTGTTTCCCCCCCCAAATTTCAAATTTTTACAAGGGTTAATAGCAGAAAATACCCACCAAACTTTGTAACCCCATCTCTTCTGAATATGAAGGTACCCCATAAGTTGACCTGAAGTGCACTACGGGCGAACTACAATGCTCAGAAGAGAAGGAGTCATATTTGGCTTTTTGAGAGCAAATTTTGGTCGGGGGGCATGTCGCATTTAGGAAGCCCCTATGGTGCCAGAACAGCAAAAAAAAAAACACATGGCATACCATTTTGGAAACTAGACCCCTTGAGGAACATAACAAGGAATAAAGTGAGCCTTAATACCCCACAGGGGTTTCACGACTTTTGCATATGTAAAAAAAAAAAAAAAAAATCACTAAAATGTGTGTTTCCCCCCAAATTTCTAATTTTTGCAAGGGTCAATAGCAGAAAATACCCCCCAAAATTTGTAACCCCATTTCTTCTGAGTATGGAAATACCCCATGTGTGGACGTCAAGTGCCCTGTGGTCGAACTACAATGCTCAGAAGAGGAGGAGCGCCATTGAGCTTTTGAAGAGTGAATTTGTTTGGAATGGTAGTCATGGGCCATGTGCATTTACAAAGCCCCCCCGGGGTGCCAGAACAGTGGACCCACCCCTCACATGTGACCCCATTTTGGAAACTACACCCCTAACAGAATTTAATAAGGGGTGCAGTGAGTATTTACATCCCACTGGCATTTGACAGGTCTTTGGAACAGTGGACTGAGCAGATGAAAAATACAATTTTTCATTCTCACGGACCACTGTTCCAAAAATCTGTCAGACACCTGTGGGGTGCAAATGCTCACTGTACCCCTTATTACATTACGTGAAGGGTGTAGTTTCCAAAATGGGGTCACTATGGGGGCTTTGTAAACACACGTGGCCTTCAATTCCGGACACATTTTCTCTTCAAAATCCCAATGGCGCTCCCTCTCTTCTGAGCATTGTAGTTCGCACACCGAGCACTTTACATCCACATTTGGGGTATTTTCTTACTCAGAAGAAATGGGGTTACAAATTTTGGGGGGCTATTTTCCCTTGTGAAAATGAAAAATTTAGGGTAACACCAGCATTTTAGTGAAAAAAATGTTTTTTTTCATTTTCCCATCCAACTTTAACGAAAATTTGTCAAACACTTGTGGGGTGTTAAGGCTCACTATACCCCTTGTTACATTCCGTGAGGGGTGTAGTTTCCAAAATGGGGTCACATGTCGGTATTTATGTTTTTTGCGTTGATGTCAGAACCACTGTAAAATTAGCCACCCCTGTGTAAATCACCAATTTAGGCTTCAAATGTACATAGTGCACTCTCACTCTTGAGCCTTGTTATGCGCCCGCAGATCATTTTACGCCCACATCTGTGGTATTTTCATACTCAGGAGAAATTGCGTTACAAATTTTGTGGGTCTTTTTTTCCTTTTACCTCTTGTGAAAATAAAAAGTAAAGGGCAACACCAGCATGTTAGTGTAAAAAAAAAATTTTTTTACACTAACAGGCTGGTGTAGACCCAAACTTTTCCTTTTCATAAGGGGTAAAAGGAGAAAAAGCCCCCCAAAATTTGTAGTGTAATTTATCCTGAGTACAGAGATACCCCATATGTGGCCCTAAACTGTTTCCTTGAAATACGACAGGGCTCTGAAGTGAGAGAGAGCGCCATGCGCATTTGAGGACTAAATTAGGGATTGCATAGGGGTGGACATAGGGGTATTCTATGCCAGTGATTCCCAAACAGGGTGCCTCCAGCTGTTGCTAAACTCCCAGCATGCCTGGACAGTCAGTGGCTGTCCAGAAATGCTGGGAGTTGTTTTGCAACAGCTGGAGGCTCCGTTTTGGAAACACTGCCGTACAATACGTTTCTAATTTTTATTGGTGGGGGGGGGGGCAGTGTAAGGGGGTGTATATGTAGTGTTTTACCCTTTATTATGTGTTAGTGTAGTGCAGTGTATTTAGGGTACATTCACACTGGTGGAGGTTTACAGTGAGTTCCCTGCTAGGAGTTTGCGCTGCGATGAAAAATTTGCCGCAGCTCATACTTGAAGCAGAAAACTTACTGTAAGCCTGCCCGTGTGAATGTACCCTGTACGTTCACATGGGGGGGGGCAAACCTCCAGCTGTTTCAAAACTACAACTCCCAGCATGTATTGACAGACCATGCAGGCTGGGAGTTGTACTTTTGCAACAGCTGGAGGCACATTGGTTGGAAAACCTTCAGTTAGGTTCTGTTACCTAACTCAGTATTTTCCAACCAGTGTGCCTCCAGCTGTTGCAAAACTACAACTCCCAGCATGTACTGATCACCGAAGGGCATGCTGGGAGATGTAGTTATGCAACAGCTGGAGGGATCGCAACTATAACTCCCAGAATGCTGGGATTTGCAGTTTTGCAACATCTGGAGAGCTACAGTATAGAGACCACTGCAAACTGTGGCCCTCCAGATGCTGCAAAACTGCAAATCCGAGCTTTCCCAGACAACAAACAGTTGTGTGGGCATGCTAGGAGTTGTAGTTTTGCAAGATCTGTAGGGCTATAGTTCAGAGATTACCATATAGTGGTCTCAAACTGTAGCCCTCCAGCTGTTGCAAAACTACAACTCCCAGCATGCCCAAACAGCTGTCTGGGCATGCTGGTAGTTGTAGCTTTGCAACATCTGGAGTGCTACAGTATAGAGACCACTATATGGTGGTCTCGGACTGCAGCCCTCCAGATGTTGCTACGCAACTTACCGGCTTCCGTCGGATCCAGGGAGCCTACTGCAAGTCATCGCTGCCCGCCGATCTCCGACACCGATTGTCGCCCACAGCCTCTGCAGATCGGTAAGTGGACTCCGGCGCCGGTCCCCGTCGTTTCCCCGTTCTGCCCCGCCTATTGTGGGTGGGCAGGATGGGGAAAGTTAACCCCCCCCCCCCCCGCCCCCGATCTGCTATTGGTGGTCGCGTCTAGACCACCAATAGCAGGGATAGGAGGCGTGGCACCCCTGCCACCTCACTCCTATGTCTTCAGGAGGATTGTGGGTGTCTTAGACACCCGCGATCCCCCTTATATTCCGAGTCACCGGGTCACTATAGACCCGTAATGACCTGGAATCGCGCAAATCGCAAGTGTGAATTCACTTGCGATTTGCGCCGATTGCCAACATGGGGGGGTCTGATGACCCCCCTGAGCATTTGCGCGGGGTAATTGCTGATCGATATCAGCAGTCACCCTGGTCCAGTCCCCGCCCGGCGCGGCGGGATGCGAAATTCCCACGGACATATCTGGTCATTAAGACCCAGGGTGCAGGGACGTACTCATACGTGCCTGGTCCTTAAGGGGTTAATACCTCCACATATGAATTATTACTACATAGTGACCCCATACATAAATTTACTTTATTCTGGTCCCCACAAATGAATTAATACTATAGACTAACCCCCATATATATGAATTTATACTATATACTGACCCCATATATGAATCTATACTTTATTATTTTCAGTGGCATGATTGATAAATTTATATACAACTTATTATCACACAACCCACTCTTGGTGGTCATTAATGTAAACTGTGTCCCAGTACCCTAATCTGTATACAAAGATTTACCCCACCTTAAATAATACTGTTACTGAATATTCCCACACCATGACTGGATAACGCCGCCATAACAGGGCTGTATAATACCACCATACCAAGACTAGATAACATTGCCATACCAGAACTGAAGAATACCTCCATACCAGAACTGAAGAATACCACCATACCAAGACTAGATAACACCGCCATACCAGAGCTGAAGAATACCGCCAATCCACAACTGAAGAATACCACCATCCCATGATTAGATAACACTGCCATACAAGAGCTGAAAAATATTACCATACCAAGACTGGATAACTCTGCCATACCAAAGTGAAAAATACTCCCATACCAAGACTGGATAACACCGCCATACCAGAACTAAGCAATGCCACCATATCAAGATTAGATAACACCACCATACCAGAGCTTAAGAATACCACCATACCAAGACTAGATAACACATCCATACCAGAACTGAGCAATGCCACCATACCAAGATTAGATAACACAGAGTTTGAAAATAAATCTGCTCGTGTGAACGCACCCTAAGGAACAGTTCACATATGTGTATTTTCTGCAGCATATTTTGCTACCATTTAAGTCAATAGGCAGCAACATCCACAGAAGGATGTGGGAACTAACCCTAAGGCTGAGTCTTTTACTTATATAAAAGCTGCAGAGTTGTAGGGGAACTGTACTTCACTGAGTAAAAATGCAAGTACTAGAACTCCCAGTGTGCTCTATCTGTGTCCCTTAAGGCTCAAGGTTGGAGGAGGCACAGACTGAACAGACAGACCAAAACTGGTGTTGAAGTCCTGAAGTTGGAGAAGATCCTGATCAGGGCGGCCAGGAAGGGGTTAATCTTCTCACTCCCTGAGTGTGCTGAGCTCTGTGCAGGCAGATGACAGGCCTGTGTGTGAGGGAGAAGTCTCCACCAATCAGAGCTCAGCAAGCAGAGGGAGGGGTGGGGTTAGCTCTGTCCTCTCCCTCTCTGTATATCACAGAGCAGAGGGCTTAGAAAAATACAACAAACCATACCAGCAGGATGTCTAAAATACCGGCTGTGCTGGTAAATTACCAGCCAGGTGGCAGCCATAGACACAGTGGGCACCCTATGCAATTTTTTCATCTACTCAGTATAATATACACATATAATGTGACCACAAACATTTTAGCCATACATTTTTTGGCATTTCTTTTTTACATGTTTATTTTAAGTTAAAATGATATGCATGTATTTTAATGTCAAGATTCTTGTGTGTGTGTGTATTAGAGATAAGCAAATTTTTGAAAAAATGAACAATTTTTATTTTATGTTGGCTGGTATAGCGACCCAGGACTTCCTTTTTCAGAAGGAGACTCAAGAGGCGTCCCCTATGTTCTCGTCTCTTTTGAAGGGACAAGGAGACAAAGAGAGGGGGAGACCTAAGGGGGGGGGGTACTGTTACGCCGAGCGCTCCGGGTCCCTGCTCCTCCCCGGAGCGCTCGCGGCGTCTCTCTCTCTGCAGCGCCCCGGTCAGACCCGCTGACCGGGAGCGCTGCACTGACATTGCCGGTGGGGATGTGATTCGCATAGTGGGACGCGCCCGCTCGCGAATCGCATCCCAAGTCACTTACCCGTCCCGGTCCCCAGCTGTCATGTCCTGGCGCGCGCGGCTTCGCTCTCTAGGGCGCGCGCGCCAGCTCTCTGAGATTTAAAGGGCCAGTGCACCAATGATTGGTGCCTGGCCCAATCAGCCTAATTAGCTTCCACCTGCTCCCTGTCTATATAACCTCACTTCCCCTGCACTTCCTTGCCGGATCTTGTTGCCTTGTGCCAGTGAAAGTGTTTAGTGTTGTCCAAAGCCTATGTTCCAGATCTTCTGCTATCCACATTGACTACGAACCTTGCCACCTGCCCCGACCTTCTGCTATGTCTGACCTTGCCTCTGCCTAGTCCTTCTGTCCCACATTTTCTCAGCAGCCAGCGAGGTTGAGCCGTTGCCGGTGGATACGACCTGGTTGCTACCGCCGCAGCAAGACCATCCCGCTTTGCGGCGGGCTCTGGTGAAAACCAGTAGCAACCCTAGAACCGGTCCACCGGCACGGTCCACGCCAATCCCTTGCTGACACAGAGGATCCACATCCAGCCTGCCGAATCGTAACAATATATATATATATATATATATATATATATATATATATATATAAACTAGCTGAGTACCCGGCTTTGCCCGGTTTCTCCTTCCTAATCCTGGTTGGGGAGGAGAATCAACAAAGGAGGAAGCTTTTGACTTCATATCCCATCATATAATGTTGTCATATCCCAACCCCATATCCCCTCCTCATAACCCGACATCATATCTCAACCTCATATACTGACCTCCTATCCCATCCTCATATCTCGACCTCCTATCCCATACTCATATCCTGACCTCGTATCTCGACCTTATATACCGTCCTCCTATCTCATCCTCCTATCTCGACCTCATATCCTGTCCTCATATCCTGTCCTCATATCCTGTCCTCATATCCCGACCTCATATCTCGACCTCCTATCCCGACTTCCTATCCAGATCTCATATCCATTCCCCATATCCTGACCTACTATCCCGTCCTCCTATCTCGACCTCATATCCCATCCTCATATACCATCCTCATATCCCAACCTCATATCCCATCCTCCTATCCCAACCTCCTATCACGACCTCCTATCCCGACCTCTTATACCGTCCTCATATCCTGTCCTCATATCCCGACCTCATATCTCAACCTCCTATCTCGACCCGTAATATGTGTACCAGGTGTTATTGAAATATCTCCAGCCGTACGGAAGTTATGTGGGAACATACATTTCCCATTGATTTGCATGGGACTTTAAACAAAAACCCAGATCCTCACAAATGGGGGTAGTTAAGGGTTAAATTAACAATCCTATATTTCAAGTGGACATATAAGTAACATGACCAAGTATTATCAAAATATCTCCAGCCGTTTGGAAGTTATGCAGTAACATATATTTCCCATAGACTTGTATGGGACTTTAAACAAAAACCCCAATCCTGGCAAATGGGGGTGAGTAAGAGTTATATTACCTATCCTATGTTTTTTGTTGACATATAAGTAACATGTGTGCCAAGTTTCATGTTAATATCTTTAGCCATTTGGACGTGATGCTGGAACATACATACACACATACACACATACACACACATACACATACAGTGGGGTTTATTTACTAACGCAATTCTGACTCTTTTTTTTCGGGTTTTGCGCTCAAATTGTGTTGCACATTCCATGCAACACATTTTAGGACAAAAAAAACCCCAAACTCTTCATTTTACAAGAAAAACCGAAAATGGGCATGGTCCCGACAAAAGGGGTGTGTCACCGACAGTTTAGAAAAATCCCAATATATTTACTAAAGTTTCCAAAGAAAATGTGGTGGATTTGTATATATATATATATATATATATATATATATATATATATACACACATATATAAAAAAAAATATTGTTCCCCCAAAAGATTTGATTTTTAACTTTTGTAGAAAAATTGAAAAAATGCTCATAATAATATAAGCCTTCCAATGTTGTAAAAAAGTGAAAGAAGTAAAACAAATTATGCCAGCATAAAGTAGACATGTTGTGGATGTGAATCAATAACTACATTTATTTGGCATGACCATTTCTCTTACAAGTAGAGAGTTTCAAACATAGAGAAATGAAAATTTTTCCAATTTTTCACAATATTTTTGAGTTTTTCACAAAAAAATCGCTTCATGTATCAACAAAAATTTACCACTAATATAAAGTACAATATGTCTCGAAAAAACTATCGCTGAATCACTTTGCCAGGTAAAAGCAGTTCAAAGTTATTACCACTTAAAGAGACATATGTCAGATAAAAAAAAAATGGACTAGGCCATAAAGGCCAAAACTAGCTGGGTCATGAAGGGGTTAATGGAGCTGAATATCTGCCAAAAACTCTGGTCTGGATAGGATGTAGTCGCTCTGTCACAAGCAAGGGTCTGAAAGCCCTTTTATAACCAAAGTATGACAAGTGCACAGGCTTGGAGCACAACATAACACAATAAAACAGGGTGGGCCATTTATATGGATACACCTTAATAAAATGGGAATGGTTGGTAATATTAACGTCCTGTTTGTAGCACATTAGTATATGTGAGGGGGGAAACTTTAAAAGAGGGGTGGTGACCATGGCGGCCATTTTGAAGTCGGCCATTTTGAATCCAACTTTTGTTTTTTCAATAGGAAGAGGGTCATGTGACACATCAAACTTATTGGGAATTTTACAAGAAAAACAATGATGTGCTTGGTTTTAACATAATTTTATTCTTTCATGAGTTATTTACAATTTTCTGACCACTTATAAAATGTGTTCAATGTGCTGCCCATTGTGTTGGATTGTCAATGCAATGCTCTTCTCCCACTCTTCATTCACACACTGATAGCAACACCGCAGGAGAAATGCTAGCACAGGCTTCCAGTATTCATAGTTTCAGGTGTTGCAGAATGGGCAAAACAAAAATTGGAACAGGACCCTCAGTTTACGCAGAAGATTTTGTTCAGTGATGAGGCAAACTTTTATGTGAATGGTGAAGTTAACAAACAAAACCACCGCTATTGGTCTGACACTAACCCACATTGGATAGATCCCTCCAAGACTGTTGGAACACAAAAATTGATGGTATCGTGTGGTATATGGGGTACAAAGATAGTGCTGCCATTCTTCATCAAAGGAAACCTCAAGGCCACTGGATATGCAAAATTGCTACATGATGATGTGTTTCCCTCTTTATGCACTGAAGCTGGCACGTTCCCTGAGTTTTTCCAGCAAGATGGTGCACCACCACATTATGGGTGTCAGGTCCGAGCATTCCTAGATGAACAGTTTCCTGTAAAGTGGATTGGTCGTCGTGGGCCAGTTGAATGGCCCCCAAGGTCTCCCGATCTGACCCCCTTAGACTTTTATCTTTGGGATCATCTGAAGGCAATTGTCTATGCTGTGAAGATACGAGATCTGCAGCACCTGAAACTTCAGATACTGGAAGCCTGTGCTAGCATTTCTCCTGCGGTGTTGCTATCAGTGTGTGAAGAGTGGGAGAAGAGGGTTGCATTGACAATCCAACACAATGGGCAGCACATTGAACACATTTTATAAATGGTCAGAAACTTGTAAATAACTCATGAAAGAATAAAGTTATGTTAAAACCAAGCACATGGCCACCATGGTCACCACCCATCTTGAAAAGTTTCCCCCCTCACATATACTAATGTGCCACAAACAGGAAGTTAATATCACCAACCATTCCCATTTTATTGAGGTGTATCCATATAAATGGCCCATCCTGTATTTGCATAGCATGGTAATAAGTCAAAACTCTTACAAATATTTCTTGAAAGCACATACACACATTTGCAACTAATTAACAAAAAAAATATTCCTGTATGCAAAATGGCATGAAGGTGCATGTGTATATAATGTACAGTACTTCGTGGCATTTTGATAACATGCCAGGTTATTAAAGGGGTATTCCAGGCGAAAACTTTTTTTTTATATATCAACTCGCTCCGGAAAGTTAAACAGATTTTTTACTTTTATTAAAAAATCTTAATCCTTCCAATAGTTATTAGCTTCTGAAGTTGAGTTTCTGTTTTCTGTCTTACTGCTTTCTGATGACTCACGTCCCAGGAGCTGTCCAGCTCCTATGGGGATATTCTCCCATCATGCAAGCGCTATTCTCCCATCATGAACAGCTCCCGTGACATCATCATTGAGCAGTTAGACAGAAAACTTCAGAAGCTAATGACTATTGGAAGGATTAAGATTTTTTAATAGAAGTAATTTACAAATCTGCTTAACTTTCCGGAGCCAGTTTATATATATAAAAAAAAGTTTTTGCCTGGAATACCCCTTTAGCTTTCAAAATAAATGGATATGAGCAGCATTTCTGGGGTCAAGGTCGGCATGAGAAATTGCCTGCTTAGCCAATCGGTGGCTAAAGCTGTAGCCCCCTATAGTTACAGATTTGCCAAATGGGAAATTCTTTGTGTTGGCCCTGACCCTGGAAGTGCTGCTTAGTGGGACTGGGCCTCTGTGAGACTAGCAGTTGCGCGAAAGCTAATTTTAGAATTTTTTTTTTAGCATCTGCCTGAGCACAATTAAAAAAACATTCCTCTTAGAATACAATGTCTATGTCAAAAGTTTGAAAATTGTCCTGGCTACAACCTGTTACCGTATTTATTGGCATATAAATAGCACTTTTAATACCTAAATTTAGGCCAAAAAGCCTGCTTTTGTGTTATACCCCGATAAATGTTCTGGTCACTGATTTATAGTGGCCGCAGCGCCGTCTGCTTGTTAGGCTAGTTTCACACTGAGTAATCTTTTTCTGCCCGGAGATTACGCAGTGTAAACCTAGCCTAAAAAGCAGCCGGCGCTGCGGCCACTTTAAAAGCACAAGGACCACGCGGACACTGCAGTCTCCAATAGACTGCAATGTGTTCTGCGAGTATTTCCGACTGAAGAATGAGCAACTCCATTCTTCAGGCGGAAATTTTAAAGCGGTTTTTCAGTTCACAAATTCCGCTTCACAAATTTTGAAGTGTGAATTTGTGAACAGAAACCCATTCACTATACACTACGTTTTAGTAAGCGGAATCTCTACCTGCAATTTCAATGCGAAATTGCAGGCGGAAATTCTGTGGTGTGAATCTAGCCTTAACAGCAGCAGCCAGTGCCCGGACACTTCTCCTTCTGAACGACAATGAGCAAGGGGGGAAATAATGAGATCGGGGGGAAATAATGAGATCGGGGGGAAATAATGGGATCGGGGGCAGGGGGAGGATGAGCAGGTGAGTGGATGATGAGGCAAGAGTCAGAGGGGGGATGATGAGGCAGAGGGGGGTAATGATGAGTCAGAGGGGGGTAATGATGAGCAGGGGGGGAATGATGAGAGGGGGGATCACAGGGGAAAGAAGGCACACAGGGGATCAGAGGTGGAGGGTAAATGTGGCACAGGGGCTGATTAAAAGGGGAGGAATGATGTGGCACGGGGAAGGGGGGGCAAACTGAGGAGCATGGGGAATCAAAGTTGGGGGGTATGATGAGACATTTAGTTCAGAGCTTTCAAGTAATTTATTTTACATTTTATTTTTTTACCTCAAATTTTCCTGTGAAAGTGAGGGTGCATGTTATACGCCAGTGTGTGTTATACGCCGATACATATGGTAATTAAATTGGGATGGTGATGCTTGGGATGGTGATGCTTGTTTATGTCATCATACCTCATCATCTGGAGATAGCCTTGTCCAGTGTTTGTAACCTCTCCCCAATTTCCTTCAGATGATTTGTAGAGAACACTGACACAATCCCGCAACGATTTACACTACTGTGTTTGCTACCATTGCTTGCGATTTTTGGTTGTATTTCTGTACAGGCTTATCCGGCCCATACAAATCATATTAGGCTAGTCTGAGTTGTTACACCTCATGGTCACCATACACTATGAAATGTTCAGCCGTGCTTTCTTCAAAATGTATGTGGGGAAAAAAAAATATTAAGAATCTAAATAAATCAACACACCTTATTACTAAAGGTTATGATAGCACCAATGCAGGTGGGTTGTTGAACATTATGCACATTATGCTAGTACTTAAAAATGTAAAATAGTTACATTTTACGCAAAATTATTCTTTGCACTCTGATATATTGTTGTAGTTCAGTCACATAATATGCCACTTATGAAGCATAGTGGGGGATTTATCAAAACCTGTGTAAAGAAAGAATGGTGCAGTTGCCCATAGCAACCAATCAGATGGGGGTTGTTTCTCCATTTAATTTTTTTTAAAAGGCCTCTAAAAAAATACAAAAAGCAATCTGATTGCACTGCATCACTCTTCCTCTACACTCATTTTAATGAGTATTTCCAGTATTACTGTACTAATGTACATTTACTGTATGCCTACGCAGGGGGGTACCTAGAGCATCTGGCACCCGGGGCGGACCCTTTGTTTGGCACCCCCCCTCCTTAATTACACCCCCTCCCTCCCCCCCTTTATTTACCCCCTCCTCCCCCTTAATTACACCCCCTCCCAGGAGCGGACTGACAACACTCAGGGCCCACGGACCAAAAAAAAGCAAGGGCCCCTACTAGGCTCTGCAGCTCGTCAATCCTCTGCCACGCCCCTATTCCACCTAAATCCCACACACAATAAACTAAAATTTATATATAAGAAACACTTTAACATAGGTAAATTTCCATGACCAATAATACTGGTATACAAGGAGTAAATATATACCACCACACAATAACTGGATAATACCGCCATATTGTACTGAATAAAACCACTATACACAGACCAGTATACTATAAGGGATCTGTATAAGTGAATATATATATACAGGACCATATGGCGGTAGATATCAGCTATACACAGGATGTATATACCATATAAGTGATTGCAGTTACATTTTGGGACTCACAATTATGTCTTTTCTGATCAGCGGCGTCCTCTTCCCTTTTCTTCTCCGTCCGGATAAGACCGCCATGTGGATCTCTTAACATCTGCAGGACAAACATGTCAGACTCTACATTTTTCCAGTGCCCTCCTCTGCACAATCTTTTCATCTATAGGCCCACAAACTGTAATAATGCCCTCCTTTGTGTCCTGCACAGTAAACAGGCAGGAAGGTAGGTAGCCAGGTAAATAGGTAACTAGGTAGGTAGATCAGAAAGCCAGATATGTAGGTAGGTGACAAGTTAGGTAGGTAGGGGGCTAGCTAGGTAGTTAGGCAGCCATGTATGAAGGCCAGGTATGTACATAGTTAGGTAGCTGGGTATGTAGGTAAGTAGTTAGGCATCCAGGTATAAGGTTAGGTAGCCCCCCTTCCCTGTAGGCATAGGCAGCAGAGTTAAACCCCCTTCCCAATAGGTATAGGAACAGAGTTGACCCCCCTTTCTCCTTAGGTATAGGCAGCAGAGTCCCCGTAGGTATAGGCAGAGTTAAAAAAAAAAAAAAACTCCCCCCGTTTCCCATAGGTATAGGCAGAGTTAAACCCCTTTTTTCCCATAGGTATAGGCAGATCCCCCCCTTCCCAATTGGTATAGGCAGAGTTACCCCCCTCTTCCCCATTGGTATAGGCAGAGTTACCCCCCCTCTTCCCCATTGGTGTAGGCAGTTACCCCCCCCCCCTTTCCGCCCCTTTCCCCATAGGTATAGGCAGAGTTACCTCCCCCCACCTCTTTCCCATAGGTATAAGCAGGTACCCCCCCTTCTTTCCCATAGGTATATGCAGTTACACCCCCCCTCTTTCCCAGAGTTATATGCAGTTACACTTCCCCCCTCATTCCCATAGGTATATGCAGTTACATCCCCCTCTTTCCCATAGGTATATGCAGTTACACCCCCCCCTCTTTCCATAGGTATATGCAGTTACACCCCCCCTTTCCCATAGGTATATGCAGTTACACCCCCCCCTTTCCCATAGGTATATGCAGTTACACCCCCCCCTTTCCCATATGTATATGCAGTTACACCCCCCTCTTTCCCATAGGTATATGCAGTTGCACCCCCCCCCTCTTTCCCATAGGTATATGCAGTTACATCCCTCCCTTTCTTATAGGTATATGCAGATACACCCCCCTTTCCCATAGGTATATGCAGTTACGCCCCCCTTTCCCATAGGTATATGCTGTTACACCCCCCTCTTTCCCATATGTATATGCAGCTACACCCCCCCCCCCCTCTTCCCCATAGGTATATGTAGAGTAACCCCCCCTTCCCCATAGGTATATGTAAAGCAATCCCCCCTCCCCTTCCCCATAGGTATATGTAGAGTAACCCCCCCTCCCCCATAGGTATATGTAGAGTAACATCCCCCTCCCCTATAGGTATATGTAGAGTAACCCCCTCCCCTTCCCCATTGGTATATGTAGAGTAACCCCCCCTCCCCTTCCCCATTGGTATATGTAGAGTAACCCCCCTCCCCTTCCCCATAGGTATATGTAGAGTAACCCCCTCCCCTTCCCCATTGGTATATGTAGAGTAACCCCCCCTCCCCTTCCCCATTGGTATATGTAGAGTAACCCCCCCTCCCCTTCCCCATAGGTATATGTAGAGTAACCCCCCTCCCCTTAGGTATATGTAGAGTAACCCCCCTCCCCTTCCCCATAGGTATATGTAGAGTAATCCACCCTCCCCCATAGATATATTTAGAGTAACCCCGCCTCCCCTTCCCCATTGGTATATGTAGAGTAACCCCCCCTCCCCTTCCCCATAGGCATATGTAGAGTAACCTCCCTCCCCTTCCCCATAGGTATATGTAAAGTAACCCCCCTCCCCTTCCCCATAGGTATATGTAGAGTAACCCCCCTCCCCTTCCCCATAGGTATATGTAGAGTAACCCCCCCTCCCCTTCCCCATAGGTATATGTAGAGAGTAACCCCCCTCCCCTTAGGTATATGTAGAGTAACCCCCCCCTCCCCTTAGGTATATGTAGAGTAACCCCCCTCCCCTTCCCCATAGGTATATGTAGAGTAACCCCCCTCCCCTTCCCCATAGGTATATGTAGAGTAACCCCCCCTCCCCTATAGGTATATGTAGAGTAACCCCCCCTCCCTTTCCCCATTGGTATATGTAGAGTAACCCCCCTCCCCTTCCCCATAGGTATATGTAGAGTAACCCCCCTCCCCTTCCCCATAGGTATATGTAGAGTACCCCCCCTCCCCTTCCCCATAGGTATATGTAGAGAGTAACCCCCCTCCCCTATAGGTAAATGTAGAGTAACCCCCCTACCCTTCCCATAAGTATATGTAGAGTAACCCCCCCCTCCCCATAGGTATATGTAGAGTAACCCCCCTCCCCTTCCCCATAGGTATATGTAGAGTAACCCCCCTCCTCCCCTATAGGTATATATGTAAAGTAACCCCCCTCCCCCATAGGTATATGTAGAGTAACCCCCTCTCCCCTTCCCCATAAGTATATGTAGAGTAACCCCCCCTCCTCCCCTATAGGTATATGTAGAGTAACCCCCTCCCCTTCCCCATAGGTATATGTAGAGAGTAACCCCCCTCCCCTTCCCCATAAGTATATGTAGAGTAACCCCCCTCCTCTTCCCCATAGGTATATGTAGAGTAACCCCCCTCCTCCCCTATAGGTATATATGTAGAGTAACCCCCCCTCCCCTTCCCCATAGGCATATGTAGAGTAACCTCCCTCCCCTTCCCCATAGGTATATGTAAAGTAACCCCCCTCCCCTTCCCCATAGGTATATGTAGAGTAACCCCCCTCCCCTTCCCCATAGGTATATGTAGAGTAACCCCCCCTCCCCTTCCCCATAGGTATATGTAGAGAGTAACCCCCCCTCCCCTTAGGTATATGTAGAGTAACCCCCCCTCCCCTTAGGTATATGTAGAGTAACCCCCCCTCCCCTTCCCCATAGGTATATGTAGAGTAACCCCCCTCCCCTTCCCCATAGGTATATGTAGAGTAACCCCCCCTCCCCTATAGGTATATGTAGAGTAACCCCCCCTCCCCTTCCCCATTGGTATATGTAGAGTAACCCCCCTCCCCTTCCCCATAGGTATATGTAGAGTAACCCCCCTCCCCTTCCCCATAGGTATATGTAGAGTACCGCCCCTCCCCTTCCCCATAGGTATATGTAGAGAGTAACCCCCCTCCCCTATAGGTAAATGTAGAGTAACCCCCCTACCCTTCCCCATAAGTATATGTAGAGTAACCCCCCCTCCCCATAGGTATATGTAGAGTAACCCCCCTCCCCTTCCCCATAGATATATGTAGAGTAACCCCCCTCCTCCCCTATAGGTATATATGTAAAGTAACCCCCCTCCCCCATAGGTATATGTAGAGTAACCCCCTCTCCCCTTCCCCATAAGTATATGTAGAGTAACCCCCCCCCTCCTCCCCTATAGGTATATGTAGAGTAACCCCCTCCCCTTCCCCATAGGTATATGTAGAGAGTAACCCCCCTCCCCTTCCCCATAAGTATATGTAGAGTAACCCCCCTCCTCTTCCCCATAGGTATATGTAGAGTAACCCCCCCTCCTCCCCTATAGGTATATATGTAGAGTAACCCCCCTCCCCCATAGGTATATGTAGAGTAACCCCCCCCTCCCCTATAGGTATATGTAGAGAAACCCCCCTCCCCTATAGGTATATGTAGAGCAACCCCCCCTCCCCCATAGGTATATGTAGAGTAACCGCCCCTCCCCCATAGGTATATGTAGAGTAACCTCCCCCTCCACTATAGGTATATGTAGAGTAACCCCCTCCCCTTCCCCATTGGTATATGTAGAGTAACCCCCCCTCCCCTTCCCCATTGGTATATGTAGATTAACCCCCCTCCCCTTCCCCATAGGTATATGTAGAGTAACCCCCCCCCCTTCCCCATAGGTGTATGCAGAGTTGAGAAAAATTAATAAAAAAATGATGCTCACCTGATATCTCAAGCAGCGATCTCCTCAGCTGCAGGGCCCGCATCTTCTCCCCTCCACAGTACAGGCGCCGATGAGTGACGTCACCGGCGCCTGTACTGCGTGCTGCGTGGGGGCGGAGGTCACGTCTCCTCTGTGTAGCTGCAGATACGGCTCAACACAGAGGGGACGCCTTCTCCTGTATGTGCGTGTATCGCGCATACAGGAGAAGGCACTGCTGTCTGCTGGGGATCTGGGACGAGTGTCCCGGATCCTCAGTAGTGGTGGCGGCGGCTGTGGCGGGTCAGTCCGCCCCTGACACCACCCTTGTGAGCCGCTCCCCCCCCCCCCCTTAGTGCGCCACTGCCTCCCCCTTAGTACGCCACTGTGCCTACGAGATGTAAAAAATGACAGCTTTTCTTCCATTATACCATTTATGGAATCTTGTTCTTTCAAAGGATTTTCATTCAAGCTGCCATGATTAATATTTTCCCATAGAATCCTTTAATCTTGAATGCTGGATAGTTAACCTGACGGATTTACTATATAAACACTGGATTATTACAAGCCTGACAGAAGTTATTGCTTTTAGCTTACACTGCATGGCCTTTTATCACCACAATTCCCAGCAATTTTAAAGCAAAGTAATGAAATCCATACTAGCGGACCAACATTAGTAGAGCCATATTATGTTGCATGATAAAAAAAAATCATTTCTAGGGGTTTTTTTTCATCCGCACATGAAGGGAAATTTATATACTATGTTCTCTGCAAGGTCGAGGGCCATGTAGATATGAATGTCAGATCGTTACAAATATCTCTGCCCATGGTTTTTGTTTTCTTTATTCCATATAACATATGAGTGTTTTTTAATGCTTTTATTTTATCAGTTAGATGGAAGGGTACACGCAAAGACTCCTTTACAAAGGCTTTTCTTTAAAATTTTTAAATGCTTGGAAAAACTCCATAAATGTCAAATGTTTTATTCATGATTTTTTTTTTTTTCATCTAAAACATTCATTTTTTTCTGCAGGTTTTCGCACTTGTAATGTTATCCACCAATGCAATTGTACTTAAATTCTTAACCCCTTAAGAACCACGGGTTCGTTTTTTCCTCCTCACCTTTTAAAAATTATAATCCCTTTCAATTTTTCACCTACAAATCCATATGACGGCTTATTTTTTGTGCCACCAATTCTACTTTGCAGTGACATCAGTCATTTTCCCCAAAAATCTATGGCAAAACTAAAAAAAAATAATCATTGTGCGACGAAATTGAAGAAAAACGCCATTTTGTAAATTTTGGGGGCTTCCATTTCTATGCAGTACATTTTTTGGTCAAAAATGACACCTTATCTTTATTCTGTAGGTCCATACAATTAGAATGATACCCTACTTATATAGGTTTGATTTTGTCGTACTTCTGTAAAAAATCATAAGCAGAAAAATGTATATGTTTAAAATTGTCACTTTCTGACCTCTATAACTTTTTTAGTTTACTCCGTATGGTGCAGTATGATGACTCATTTTTTGCGCCATGATCTGACGTTTTTAGGGGTACCATTTTTGTATTGATCTGATGTTTTGATTGCTTTTTATTCATTTATTTATGATATAAAAAGTGACCAAAAATATGTTATTTTGGACTTTGGAATTTTTTGCGCGTACACCATTGACTGTGCGTTATAATTAATTATATATTTTTATAGTTCAGACATTGACGCACGCGGCAATACCACATATGTTTATATTTATTTTTATTTTATATATTTTTTTATGGGAAAAGGGGGGTGATTTGGACTTTTATTAGGGAAAGGGTTAAATGACATTTATTAACTTTTTTTACTTTTTTTTTGTAGTGTTATAGCTCTCATAGAGGGCTATAACACTGCACACACTGATCTTATACACTGTTCACTGCAAGGCCATAGTTTTGCATTGATCAGTGTTATCGGTGGTCAATTGCTCAAGCCTGCATCTCAGGCTTCGAGCAATCAATCGCCGAAGGGACACGCTGGAGGAAGGTAAGAGGACCTCCGCTCGTGTCCCAGCTGAAAGGGACACCGCATTTTCACTACGGTGGTCCCGATCATCCCCACTGAGCAGTCGGGAAGCTTTCTCTTTCGTTTTAGACGCAGCGTTCAACTTTGAATGCCGCGTCTAAAGGGTTAATAGCGAGCGGCAACGTGATCGCTGCCGCGCGCTATTAGCCCCAGGTCCCGTCTTCAGTTATATGCCGGGACCAACCCGATATGACACGGGGTCACCTTGTGACCCCGCGTTATATTGCGGGAGCCGACCAAGGACGTAAATATATGTCCTTGGTCGTTAATGGGTTAAAAGTTGGTAGCTTCAATAAAGCTATGTCATCATCCATAATCCCCCCACCCCTGTAATCATCCAGACCCCTTGTCATATGACCATATGACCCCTTGTCAATATCCCCCCTGTCATCATCCAGACCCCCCTGTCAATATCCCCCCTGTCCATTTGACCCCCTGTCATCATCCAGACCCCCCTGTCAATAACCCCCCCTGTCCACATGACCCCCTGTCATCATCCAGACCTCCCTGTCAATATCCCCCCCTGTCCATATGACCCCCTGTCATCATCCAGACCCCCCCTTTGTTTTCTTCTCACCTCCCCAAATGTTGCTCTAGTAGCCGCAGGGACCATCCAGGGAGGGTAAGCCGGGCCGTCCATCTTCACTGCAGGGACCGTCCAGGGAGGGTGAGCCGGGCCGTCCATCTTCACTGCAGGGACCGTCCGCATTCTGGTGGGAGGGTGAGCCGTACGGGCAGTCCATCTTCACCGGGAGGCCTTCTTCTCCGGGCCATCCTCGGAATGGTGACGCTGCATTGACGCCACCTCGCAGGGACGTCCATGCGCAGCAGACATCTGTGCACAGGGACGTCCCTGACGTCATATATCTGCCCAGCATGGACATCCTTGCGCAGCAGCTTCAAGGCAGCATCACTAGTCTGGGGATGGCCCGGAGCGGAGAAGAAGGCCTCCCGGTGAAGATGGACGGCCCGGACCAGCTCACCCTCCCCACTGGAATGCGGATGATCCCTGCAGTGAAGATGGACTGCCCGGACCGGAGAAGAGTGCCTCCCGGTTAAGATGGATGGCCCGGACCAGCTCACCCTCCCCACCGGAATGCAGATGGGCACTGCAGTGAAGATGGAAGGCCGACATGCCTAAGCGATATATATTTTTTGTTCACTCGAGTATAAGCCGAGGGGGGCGTTTTCAGAACGAAAAAGCGTGCTTAAAATCTCAGCTTATACTCGAGTATATACGGTACCCTACAGATTGTTGCAGATTTTGACTTCCCTGTTAAATGGAAAAATCTACAGCATACCATCCACATGTGAACATACTCTTATGCTACATTGAAGTGACCAAACGGTCTGTACCATCATCACTGTCTTTGCTCCCGCCAGTACTAAGCAAGGATAGCCATGAAAAGGAGTTGTGTGAGGACAGTCAGCCTTTGGATTGTGTTGCAGAGGGGGTGGAGGTGGAATCATTGGCCGAGCGTAGCATTAGTGGGACTGGTGGTAGTAGGCATGGTGGTGATATGGTGGAGACACTGTCAGCGATGAAGAATGGAGCCAAGGTAGGACCAAAATATTTGTTAACACCAGACAAGCGAAACTTGACTGCTGCCCATTTCTGCGCCACTTTATTTGTGTGTGTGTGTGTGTTTTTTTTTTTATGCATTTCTTTATGTGAGAGTGACATTTGACTGGTAGTTTCTGTGCCATTTGAATAGTTGGTGACAAATCTCCCTAAAAACAAAGAAAAATACCAGAAAATATATATAATAGTTTTCAATCAAAAAAGGGTTAGACAAGGATGGGATAGAGGAAAGAGCACCCCTGCCATGTCCTCCAGCAATAAACATGTTTGTGGAAGTACCAGCACTGTGGGCTTCCCCTATTTGCCCAGGCCCTGTACAGGTAGGAGCAGCAGCCAGGTACCTGGTGAGAGTAGAAATATCAACAAGTCAAAGTTGTCCATTTTCTCCAGAGTTGTGTTGTTTTGGAGGATAATATGTCCATTGTAAACTGATTGTCTCGGTCTGAGCTACGTGTCAGTGGATTTCCCATCCTCCACAGGTATGTGGCGCAGTCCAACTGGCCTTTCAAGATGGTCTGTTCAATCATCTCTGTCTTTGTTCCTCAACCCCCTCCCCTCTAGTGCTAAACAGAAGGAGTCGTGCAAGCACAGTCAGCCTTTAGAGTGTGTTGCAGAGGTTGTGGCAGTGGAAGAGCACAGCACTGGTAGTAGTAGGCATGGAGGTGATATTGCAAGCAAGGACCCCGTGAAGATGCATTAAAAAATTCATAATGAGAGGAGGGGTAAAGACAATAAGGAGGAGTTTGATAATAATGATGTAGTTTTGAACATGACATGGGGCCCAGGTGACGAGGAGGTGATGTGTTCAGAGCAGAAGGGTACTTTTGAAGGGTAGCGACGAAAGGCAAAACCAAGGTAGGACCAGAATATCTGTTAAACATACCAGACATTAGGACTGCTTGTATGATCAGCTCAGGAGCAGTTGAGGGTGATTCTGCATCAGTAGGCTCCAGAAAAAAGCCTTTCAGAGATGGGGCACAGTCATGTAGTGGTGTATCTCTTTATGATATTCTGTAGCTTGGAAATTCTTTTATGCCTTACTAGATGCAGAAAACTAGGCAGAGTGCCATCTTTGCAAACAAAAAGTAAGGAGTGGCCAGGGTCTGAGTTTAGAAACTATCTCTCTGTGTAAGCATAACATTTGAGATGCACCACAATATAAGCACAACCTTGCCCCTGCTGTTGCTTCTCCAAATCCAAACGAACACAAAAACACGGGGGGGGGGGGGGGGGAGGGGTCAATCACTGTATCAGAGAACATATCAGGGTGCAAAGCAGAATATCCCAATAGCCATATACAAAACAAAAGGAGAAAAAAGTGGATATACTAAAATGCAGTGCACACCTATCAGTAACAACAATATTCTGTATAAAAATATTAATCTTTTTCATCAAAAAATATACAAAAATACATGGATACAAAAAGACAATGCGATCAAAAACAATTAAAATTGCTCTAACCAGAGCAACCTCTTACAAAAACATGAGGGAAGGATATAACCATCCTCAAGAGGGCACATGTATATAAATGATAGGCAGATAATACTTCTCAGTCCATCCAAAATCCCAACATCATGTGTAATAACCATATATGTGGCCGAAAAAAACAATACCTAGTGTAAAGAATCAGATTACACAATATAACATCAAAGCAAAGTAATGCTGCCCTATACTTTATACTCAGAATGGACTGGCTATCCTAAAGAGCAAAATATAGCAATGAATGCATTAGTAAAATATAACCTAACATAATAGCAAACAAGTGCAGGATACCTGACAGGGGATTAGACGAATGCAGGTATAAACAGATCACAATATGTGCCCCCCACAGAGCCCCATGCGTTCTGTCACTGTTAGGCAACTTCCTCAGGGGAGTAGGATTGTAACAGTAGAGTGTCTTTATATAGCAGTGATGGCGAACCTTTTTGAGCTCGAGTGCCCGAACCGTAATGCACGCCAACTTTTTTACCCTCAAAGTGACAGTACAGCAATTAAATCAGAATACACATTAGGGTTGGCAGTATAGTTCCCTACATTAGGTTCAGTATAGTTCCCCACATTAGGTGCAGTATAGTTCCCCACATTAGGTTGGCAGTATAGTTCCCCCACATTAGGCTGGCAGTATAGTTCCCCACATTAGGTGCAGTATAGTTCCCCCACATTAGTGTTGGCAGTATAGTTCCCCCACATTAGGTGCAGTATAGTTCCCCACATTAGGTTGGCAGTATAGTTCCCCCACATTAGTTTGCCAGTATAGTTCCCTGCACATTAGGGTTGGCAGTATAGTTCCCCCACATTAGGTTGGCAGTATAGTTCCCCACATTAGGTTGGCAGTATAGTTACCCCACATTAGGTTGGCAGTATAGGTCCCTGCACATTAGGGTTGGCAGTATAGGTCCCTGCACATTAGGGTTGGCAGTATAGTTCCCCACATTAGATTGGCAGTATAGTTACCCACATTAGGGTTGGCAGTACAACAAACAAACATAACGAATATGAGAATTTTGCAAACATAGGACGAATAATCGTCAATATATTCGCAAAATATTGCGAATTCGAACATGGCCCCTGCCGTTCATCACTTTTAGGGTACATTCCCACACGGCGTATTTGCTGCGTATTTGCTGCTGCGTATTTTATTTTCTCTGTTGAAGTCAATGGGTAGGAAAATACGCAGCACCAAATACGCAGCAAATACGCAGCAAAATACGCTGTGTGGGAACGTACCCTTAGCAACCAGGTCTCGTCCACAGGCAGCGCAGTCTCTGTCTTGTCCTCATCACTGCCGTATAGTCTTTCCCCTTCTTTACCCCATCAGTTATCTATTACAGAATACATATCATACAGATAACAGTATTCTCCCAGTATGTGTGTTGTAGTTCAAGTCCCCCTTTTTAAAAAAATTTTTTGTGGTACAGGTGTTACTGTATCAGTCTTTAGGAATCTAATGGGGTATGACCAGACCAGTTGGCGCATATTTTGTCCTTGCCTCACTTGGCACAATCATATTGAGGAGACAGTGGGACTCTATGCATGTGTTGGTGTGCAGCCTAGTGCATGCCATAGTAGATACATGTGACCTTACCCTAAAGGAAACCTGTCATGTTGAAAATGCAGACCAATCTGAGGGCACCAATATTAAGAATAAAATGAGGTAAGAATGTTGATATATTTTATGGGAATATATTCAGGATAACTTAGATTTCATTAATGTATACCTCTGCTTATTCTGGATTTTCAGAAGGAGGCCCTACTCAGTGATTGATAGCTACCACTAGATACTCACCCATACGGAAAAAACAATCACTGAGCAGGATCTCTTCCAGAATACATAGTAGAAAAATTACAAGTAGTGTAGAGGATTAAATGAATTACTAGTTACTGTATACTGACCGCTTTCCCACAAATATGCATACTATTCCGATCATCTACTCATAGTATTTAATAGGCTGCTTGCAGATTGGACTGAATTTTCAATGTGACAGGTTGCCCTTAAAATTATGTTTTGTTTTGCTTTTTTTTTTAGTTATACAAGCTTTATGACCATCAAAGGATGCATGTTTAAACTGTTCTCTCCATTCTCTATATAGCACTGTCAGCAGTTTTGAGGGTTCAAACCTGCTGACAGATGCCTTTTTTAGACGACCCTGGGTAAGAACTTAAGAGGTAGGAGAATGCTAATAGCATTACATATTTACAGAAACAATGAAAATATACCCTACAAAAACAAATTCACAGACCCCCCCCCCCCCCCCTGACCACCTCCCCCCTTCCAGGAGAGAAAAAGAGACAGCATGAAAGGATTACAAAAAACAAACAAACATATAATTAAATGAAATAATTCAGTCATTGCAATACGCATATTATGTAAATGAAAAAAAATATGTAAAGAAGTAACAGCAATAAAAGAAAATTGGGCAACTTCTAAAAGAAATCATCTTAAAACTGGATGACTTCACTGCCCTTTTATCTTTGGCCCTTGCTGCTTCCTATTGACCCAAATGTTAGGTTTTATTCTGGCTCGGCGAACACTCAAGCTTTTACCGAACCGGCGATTCGGTAGATAGTGCTAACTGTAAATGCATGTTTTTTTTTGGGCAGCCAGGAGGCAGTGAGATGACGTTTGGACAACAGCAGAACACATGATAACACATGATAACCCAGAGCTTTCATGTGTCAATCAGCACAAAGGCCAATAGGATGCATGCAAGGGGCACAGATAAAAGGGCAGTGACATAAGCCATTGCATTCAGAGCGAAGGAGCTACTGAAGAAAGCAAGATAGACAGTAATAGGGACAGCTAGTGTTTTGAAAGAGAGAGATACAGATTATAAAGAGAGAATAAATAAATAATGTTAGTGATTAAAAAGATAGAGAGATATACAGATTAGAAATAGAGACTGTTTGTGTGTGTGTGTGTGTGTGTGTGTGTGTGAAACGGGATTCAATCCCCATGCAAGAATCCTATAGAGGCTCCTATACACCAAAACAGCATATAAGGGGACATCCTAATCACTAGACTTGTGCACTAGAAAAATTTTCGTTTAATTTCGTTTCGTTTTTTCGTTTTGGAAAAAAATTTCGGTTCGGCAATATTTTCGGTTTAGATTTTTCGGATACATTCGGTATTCGGGTATTCGTGTTGTTTTTTTCGGATACATTCGGTATTCGGGTACATTCGGTAAATCTTTTTAGTCTTTTTTTGGACTTTAGCGATCCTAATAAATAATGGAGATACCTTTTTTATTAAAATTTCGCAGGGTATCATAAAAAAATCATAATAAAAAAGATACAGTGGTGATGGAAAAAATTGTATCTAACGAAATGTATCTTTTTTATTATGAAATGTTTATTCATTTTTAAACAGGGATCAATTTATGTGAGCGGGTAAAGCACAAAAAATGGAGCCGAAAATAATAAAAATGTAGTGTGTGCGTGTTTTTCACTTTTTTTAAAAACATTTTTTAGGTAGTACTACTACTCCCAGCATGGAACACACTCTTCCATGATGGGAGTAGTAGTTACCTGTATTAATTGACAGATCGCAGGGGTCCCTTGCGATCCTCTTGTATAATGTATAGATGCGGCGGCTGCTCTTCTATAGTCCCCTGCACTCACGTATATATACACATATTCATATTTCCCGCAGAGCTGTGATTGGCCAGATGGTTCCAGCCAATCACAGCTCTCTGTGAGAAATAGGAATATGTGTATATATACGGCCGTGCAGGGGACCATAGGAGAGCGGCCGCCGCATTCATACATTAAACAGGAGCATCACAGCGGGTGTCAGGAGTGATACCCGCAGTGATCTTTCCTTTACTACAAGTACTACCACTCCCAACATGGAGTACACTCTGCTCCATGCTGGGAGCTGTAGTACCTGCATTAATAGACAGATCGCAGCGGGTGTCAGAAGTTACACTCGCTGCCATATGTCTATTAATGCAGGTACTACAGCTCTCAGCATGGAGCAGAGTGTGCTCCATGTTGGGAGTATTAGTACCTGCAGTAAGGGACAGATCCCAGGGATGTCACTCCTCCTGACACCCGCTGCGATCCTCCTGATGTGAATGTCGGGATCAGCTGTTCTCAGGGCTACAGAGCCGGGAGAACAGCTGACGCAGAGCTGTAGGTGGTATATCTACTGCCCAGCAAGAACTTACAGTGAGCCTGCAATGTGTATATACAGTATACACATTGCTGGCTCACTTAACCCCTTGCTGAGCTGTGCGCTATGCGCAAGCCCAGCAAGGGAAGAGTTAACTTACACTGCTGGACAGTGTAGGTTAACCCTTTGGGCGGTATACACTATATACAGCTATCTATAGATAGCTGTATACAGTGTATACAGAAGACGAAGTCCAGCTTACTTCCCTCGAGTCCCGGGCTGGGTTCGTGTAGCTCCGCCCCTAGTGATGACGTCATTAGGGGGCGGAGCTACAGAAGGGAAAAGGCTAGTTAATCTGAAGCTCTGTTCACATTGTACGTTTTGTATAATGTGAACAGACCCTTCTGGCAGTGTCTACCCAGACCTGGAGACTCCAGCTGTTGCTAAACTACAACTCCCAGCATGCCCAGACAGCCAAAGGCTGTGTGGGCATGCTGGGAGTTGTAGTTTTGCACCAATTGGTTGCTCCCTGTTTGGGTAGACATTGCATCATGGGTGCTCTCCCCAGCGGACAGCGCCAAAAATGTCATAACCAATTTTTTGTGTTTTTTTTCTTCTCTTTTCAGATCCG
Source organism: Hyla sarda (assembly GCF_029499605.1). Lineage (NCBI taxonomy): Eukaryota > Metazoa > Chordata > Amphibia > Anura > Hylidae > Hyla > Hyla sarda. Next base: position 89,257,277 of record NC_079189.1, read on the forward strand.
TGTATGCAGAGGATTACTGCGGATTCGATGGATTACGGCGGATTATTTATTTTTTCCTTTAATAAAATGGTTAACGAGGGCTGTGGGGGAGTTTTTTTTTAAATAAAATAATTTTTCCAATGTGTTGTGTTTTTTTTTATTTTTATTGAATTTTCAGGGCTAGTAGCGGAAGCTGTCTTATTGACGGAATCCATTACTAGGCCAGGGCTTAGTGCTAGCCCCAAAAACAGCTAGCGCTAACCCCCAATTATTACCCCGGTACCCACCGCCACAGGGGTGCCGGGAAGAGCCGGTACCAACAGGCCCGGAGCGTCAAAAATGGCGCTCCTGGACCTAGGCGGAAACAGGCTGGTGTTATTTAGGCTGGGGAGGGCCAGTAACAATGGTCCTCGCCCACCCTGGTAACGTCAGGCTGTTGCTGTTTGGTTGGTATTGTGCTGAGAATGAAAATACGGGGAACCCTATGCGTTTTTTTTTTTATTTAAATAAAAAAATTTAAAAAAAAAAACGCATAGGGTTCCCCGTATTTTCATTCTCAGCACAATACCAACCAAACAGCAACAGCCTGACGTTACCAGGGTGGGCGAGGACCATTGTTACTGGCCCTCCCCAGCCTAAATAACGCCAGCCTGTTACCGCCTAGGCCCAGGAGCGCCATTTTGACGCTCCGGGCCTGTTGGTACCGGCTCTTCCCGGCACCCCTGTGGCGGTGGGTACCGGGGTAATAATTGGGGGTTAGCGCTAGCTGTTTTGGGGGCTAGCACTAAACCCTGGCCTAGTAATGGATTCCGTCAATAAGACAGCTTCCACTACTAACCCTGAAAATTCAATAAAAAAAAAAAACACAACACATTGGAAAAATTATTTTATTTAAAAAAACACTCCCCCACAGCCCTCGTTAACCATTTTATTAAAGGAAAAAGTAAATAATCCGCCGTAATCCATTGAATCCGCAGTAATCCTCTGCATACACGGATCTGAAACGAGAAGAAAAAAACACAAAAAATTGGTTATGACATTTTTGGCGCAGTCCGCTGGGGAGAGCACCCATGATGCAATGTCTACCCAAACAGGGAGCAACCAATTGGTGCAAAACTACAACTCCCAGCATGCCCAGACAGCCTTTGGCTGTCTGGGCATGCTGGGAGTTGTAGTTTAGCAACAGCTGGAGTCTCCCTGTCTGGGTAGACACTGCCAGAAGGGTCTGTTCACATTATACAAAACGTACAATGTGAACAGAGCTTCAGATTAACTAGCCTTGTTCCCTTCTGTAGCTCCGCCCCTAATGACGTCATCACTATGGGGGCGGAGCTACACGAACCCGGCCCGGGACTCAGGGAAGTAAGCTGTACTTCATCTTCTGTATACACTGTATACAGCTATCTATAGATAGCTGTATTTTGTGTATACCGCCCAAAGGGTTAACTTACACTGTCCAGCAGTGTAAGTTAACTCTTCCCTTGCTGGGCTTGCGCATAGCGCACAGCTCAGCAAGGGGTTAAGTGAGCCAGCAATGTGTATACTGTATACACATTGCAGGATCACTGTAAGTTCTTGCTGGGCAGTAGATATACAACGTATACCTACGGCTCAGCGTCAGCTGTTCTCCCGGCTCTGTAGCCCTGAGAACAGCTGATCCCGACATTCACATCAGGAGGATCGCAGGGGGTGTCAGGAGGAGTGACATCCCTGGGATCTGTCCCTTACTGCAGGTACTAATACTCCCAACATGGAGCACACTCTGCTCCATGCTGGGAGCTGTAGTACCTGCATTAATAGACATATGGCAGCGAGTGTAACTTCTGACACCCCCTGCGATCTGTCTATTAATGCAGGTACTACAGTTCCCAGCATGGAGCAGAGTGTACTCCATGTTGGGAATAGTAGTACTTGTAGTAAAGGAAAGATCACTGCGGGTATCGCTCCTGACGCCCGCTGCGATCCTCCAGTATAATGTATGGATGCGGCGGCCGCTCTTCTATGGTCCCCTGCATGGCCGTATATATACACATATTCCTATTTCTCACAGAGAGCTGTGATTGGCTGGAACCATCTGGCCAATCACAGCTCTGCGGGAAATATGAATATGTGTATATATACGTGAGTGCAGGGGACCATAGAAGAGCAGCCACCGCATCTGTACATTATACAAGAGGATCGCAAGGGACCCCTGCGATCTGTCAATTAGTACAGGTAACTACTACTCCCATCATGGAAGAGTGTGTTCCATGCTGGGAGTAGTAGTACTACCTAAAAAATGTTTTTTTTTAAAAAGTGAAAAACACGCACACACTACATTTTTACTATTGTCGGCTACATTTTTAGTGCTTTACCCGCTCACATAAATTGATCCCTGTTTAAAAATGAATAAACATTTCATAATAAAAATCATACATTTCATTAGATACAATTTTTTCCATCACCACTGTATCATTTTTATTATGATTTTTTTATGATACCCTACGAAATTTTAATAAAAAAGGTATCTCCATAACTTTTTAGGATCGCTAAAGTCCAAAAAAAGAATAAAAAGATTTACCGGATGTACCCGAATACCGAATGTATCCGAAAAATCAAACTATCTGTATCCTTTTTATTAACTTTGTTATCAGAATTAATTCTTCACTAGTGTTGCTCGCGAATATTCGCAATTCGAATATTATTCGCGAATATCGCATATTCGCGAATTCGCGAATTCCGCGAATATAGCGCTATATATTCGTAATTACGAATATTGTTTTTTTTTATTTTTTTTATTTTTTTTTTTTTCTTCACAGTACACATCACAGTGATCATCCCTCTCTGCTTCCAGCTTGTGTGGTGTAAAGAAGGCTGTAATACTACTGTGTGAGACTGGCGCACGAAAAATTCGCATATGCTAATTTTGCGCATATGCGAATTTTCGCGTGTACTAATTTTGTATTTGCTAATATTCACATATGCTAATTTTCGCATACGCGAATATCCGCATATGCGAAAATAAAACGAGAATATAACGAATATGCGAATATTCGCGAATATATGACGAATATTCGTCCATATATTCGCGAATATTCGCGAATTCGAATATGGCCTATGCCGCTCAACACTATTCTTCACGTCGTTTACGGATAACGAATGTATTCGTTATTTACAGGTCGGGAAATAACGAATGTATTCGTTACTTTGCTATTCGTATTATCGTGGCTATTCGGGAATGTTCAAAATATGTTTTCGTGCATTCGGATGGGTCCGAATGCACGAAAACGGTAAAATTTGTTAATTTAGACATTCGTGCCGAACCGAATTGCACATGTCTACTAATCACACCCTCTAAAGGGCTCATCTTTTGTTACCACAAATCCACAGCCTATTTCAAGGCTCATACCTGCATATACCTGAATTGAATAGTGTTCCTGGACCAGCTACAGTAACCAGTGAGGTGCAGTTATCTGTGCTACCCACCCACAAAGCGTATTCAAGTGGCACCTATATATGCCTATAGGGCCTGTGAAGGCAGTAGTGATTTGGGACTCTAATAGTGTTCCTGAACCAGTTACAGTAGCCAGTGAGGTGCAGTGATCTGCGCCACCCACAAAGCGTATTCAAGTTGCAACAATATATGCCTATAGGGCCTGTGAACACAGTAGTTAATAAATGTCTGCAAACACCGTCACTACTCATTGTGCTGTCATCTCTGCTATGCAAGAAGTGTTCAAAATGTTGAAACCTAGAGTTAACAAGTAGATTGGGAAGAAGATGTTCATGTTCTCTACCAGTAAGAATGTTCATGGCAGTACTAGTACAGATAATGGCAAAAGCAGCCAGGTGTCGTGTGGTAGCTGAGTCAGCCATCCCAAGTTCTCACTGCCTGATAGAGGTTATGTGGTTTCACATGATGATCCGGCTTTATTGGAATATATCTGTCATATGACTTCTGAGGAGGGAGACTCTGAAAGTATGACGGTTAGCCACCAGTCAGTGGATTCCTTCGCGTCTACACTCACATGGGGAAGGGGAAAAGTCCATCCTAGACACTGTACTTTCTCATCTCTGGCTTTGCCCCCCCCCCCCCCCCCCCCACTACGCATAAGGATAGCACTAGCCACGAGGAGGAGTTATGTGGGGACAGTCAAGCTTTGGAGTGTGTTGGCGAGTTGGCGGTCTAATCAGTGGTCGAGCCCAGCATAAGCGGGAATGGTGATGGAAGGCGTGGTGGGGATACTGTAAGGCTTTAAGGTGGCTATGCTGAAGGGGATCAAGGAGCCAAAGAAGTCCATGCAGAGAGGAGTGGCATGGACGATAAGGAGTTTGATGTTGACAATGATGTGGTGTTGGACTGGACATGGGAACCACCTGGGCATGTACTGATGTGTTCAGAGCAGGAGGGTAGCGGCAGTGGCAGCGAAGAAGAGCGTAGCCGAGGTAGGGGAAGAAAACCTGCGAAACGTAACAGGTGTAGGGATGCCGGTCTGATTAGTTTAGGTGATGGCGATGCTGCTGCATGTCTGGTTCTATTAAAAAAAACATCCAGATGAGGGGCACAGTCAGGTGATGCAGTACCTGTCAGATATTCTCATGTGTGGAACTTCTTTTATACCTTACCTGATGCAGAGAACGTGGCAATATGTCTTCTCTGCAAACAGAAAGTAAGCTGTGGCCAGGGTCCGATTGAAGGAACTACATCTCTACGTAGGCATATGAAGCGTGACCACAAGGCCATGTGGGACTGTTGAGACACCTCATAACATGAGGAAAACACTGCTGCTGCTACTGATGATCCTTCAAATCCCTTCCAACTGTCTAACAGCCAGGCCTCTTCCACAGGCAGCACATTTTCAGGATTTGCCTCATCTGTGTCATGCCCTCCTCCTCCCTAATCCTGTCCGTTATCCATGGAGTAATCCAGTCACTTTGTTTTAGTTTGCCTCAATTTGTACCTGGCCAAGTTGTTGGTGGGGAAGGCCCTCCCATACCATCTTGTTGACTCCACGGCCTTCAGGCAACTAATGGGGTGTGCCCAGCCCAGGCGGCACGTACCTAGTCACTATTATTTTGCAAAGAAAGTCATCCCAACTTTGCACAATCATGTGGCGGAGAAGGTGGGCCACTGAATGAATTTCGAATTTGTCTTTGTGCAGAACAGTTCATGCCATGGTTGATACGTGGAGTAGTAGCTACAGCCAGGGGCAATACATGTCTTTTACGGCCCACTGGGTCAACATCCCGCAGAACGAGGCTCCACCACAACGAGGCCAGGAAATCTTAGTGACACCTACACGGTTACGCCGATCAGGTTCAACTGCTGAATCCCCCCCCCCCCCCTTATCTTCCTCCTCCACGGATATCTTGCACTCCATGGGAAGAGCATAGCTTATTCTCCTCCTCCCCTACCCACCTTTCATCGCTACAAAATCAAGCGCTGCAATGCTATGTTACACCTGCTGAGCCTGGGCGAGAAAACCAACACAGCGGAGGAGCTGCTACCCTGTCTGCAACAAGAGGTTTAACACTGGTTCCTAGGTCGTGAGCTAAAATTGTGAAACGTCATCTCCGATAACGGCACAAACATCGTCAAAGCCCTGCGTGTAGGTTGCATGACACACTCTCCCAGTTTGGCAAACGTGCTAAACCTTGTGGTCAAACGTTTCTTGACAACTTGTCCAGGTGTCAAGCCAGTGGTGTCTACGTGCAAGAAATTTGCGTTCGGTTTTGTCGTTTGTATGCTTTTAAATATGACTTGCTTCACCTACAGTGCCAAAACGCTCTTCCACGACACCACCTTATTTGTGATATTCCAACGTGGCCGAACTCCCCTTTACACATGTTGGACCACCTCTACCAGCAGAGCAAAGGTGTGAACGACTTTCTCATGCAACAGCGAGACAATTTCTGGAGCCAGTGTGATTTACAGCTCAGGCATTGGCAGCTAATCAGGGACACTTGCAGCTTGCTTGTGCGTTTTATGGTGACTAATAATGTAATGCCTCTAACATTCCTTTTGGAGCAGACACTGACAGCGATGATGGAAGAAGGAGGGATGGAGGAGACTTCACATCTTGATGTCAGCAGTACGGATGTTCTCTTTAAGGAGGGATGGAGTGGAACCTGAGAAGGAGGATTTGGAAATGGACTCTATGGAAGAGAAGGGACGAGGACCTTACTCAAGGCGACACTGATGAGAAGGAGCATGACCAACCTTGGCAGTATGGGACGGAGGTGGAACAAGCTGGGCCCCCAGAAAAGCTGGCAAAGATTTATAGGTGTATGCTTTCCTGCTTGCACAATAACAAGCATATTGTAGTCTTGAAGGGAAGAGAACAGTACTGGATAGCCACACTCTTAGACCCTCATTATAAACTCAAAATGGGGGAAATTTTCTCTCCTTATGACAAGGAGGCTAAATTGGATTTGTATAAAGAGAAGCTAAGCAGCCAGCTTGCCACAGCTTCCCAGAAACCAACACCTCCTGAACAGGGGTCCAGTCTCCGCTCTCCGCAGAGTCATCGCTCCACTACCTCTGCCAGCACTACCCCAGCAAGAGGCAGGAGCATCAGCAGCAGTGGTGACATCTTGACGTTTGAGCACATGATGGCGAAGATTCTGCATCCTGTATGCTCTCCTGACATGAGTTATCAAAGGTATGTAAACCACTGCCTTAACAACAATGTTGAGGCCTACCTCAGCACTGCCCTTTCGCTTCCAGAGTGTTCTGTCTTGTTCACCCTCTAGTATGGCTTCGAGAGAGAGTGTTCAGTGCAGTAGGCACGTGGTCAACCCGAAGCTAACAAGATTGTAAGCCAGTAGCGTGGAAAAAACTGACTTTTATTAAAATTAATTAGGCATGGATCAGTGAGGAATTTAAATCTCCTGTGCCAGATGCCACCACCCCTGCTGGACACTAGTGAAATCTGTCCGTCATCTCATGCTGTAAGATAGTAACATCAGTAAGCCACCAGCCCACCACTTTCCTGCCACTACCAGTACGCCAACTCATGCTGTACGCTAGTGATATCAGTCCGCCAATTCATGTTGTATGCTATTAACATCTGTCTTCCATCTCATGCTGTATGCTATTAACATCATCCACCGCCTGCTGTGCACGGGCTACCACTAGTAACACCAATCCACCATCACCCTACTTCCAGCCAGGCCTACACATACACAACTCATCATCCCCAGAAAAGGGATAATTTATTTGGGCTTTTCATACAAGAGCTATTTCCTCTTCAGTCTTCACTATTTTAGAATGCCAATTCTGTTGCTACTCCCAAAAAAAGGGATCATTTTTCGAACGCTTGGAAAAATCCATGCCATCTTCTTCACTTGCTAGGCTTTGAACCTGTTTCTACTTTGAAAAAGGGATAATTTTTGGAACGCTGGCATAAAGCCACTGTGTCTTCCAATGCCCCAGTGCGCATAATAACACCGAAAAGCATCTACCGACAACCAGGGATACTCTATGCCGCTTTATTTTGGTGTGAATAAGCCTTAAAAATTGACGAGCTGTAATGGTTATCATGGGTTACCACATGTCGCCATAACTGAGCCTTAAAAACACTTTAAAACTACTTGCATACATTTTTAAGGGTGTTAGGGGTTTAGAGCTGTTAGGCAGTGTTCTTTATTTTATTGGTGGTTCGAGTCAAACCGAGCCAAAACGAACTCACGATTTCCAAAAAGTTCGGCTAGTCAGGCGAAAAAAACTTTTGAAAAAAGTTCGCTCAACTCTAATCTTTAGAGATGAGTGAATCAAATCTGATGGATCCGAATTTGTTCCAAATTTCATAAAAAATTTGATTCACAACAAAAGGCGAATATTGCATGAATCGATTAATTAAACTCCATTTAGTGTGGTCCAGGTTCCAGGGCATCTAAAATGGTGGATCCACATATGAGGACATGGAGCAAAGAACTCTGGGAATGCCTATCAGCAGCCAGTCACCAATGTGATGTCATAGCCCTACATAATCGGCAGCCATATTCCAGCTTGTTACTTCATCCTTTCACTGCAGAGAGATAGGACAGCGCTGTGTGTTACACAGGCAAACCTTTTACAGCAGCGTTTCACCTCATAGTTACATCAGCGTTCTGGTGGACAGAGAGCAGTGCATTTTTCACAGAAAATAATTTTTACTGGAGCCATTACTCTTCCAGTCACTTTCTACAGCAGTGTATTACAGAGAGGGGCAGAGAGATGTGTGTTGCCTCATACATTTGAACAAGCTAGCTCAGCTTGAGAAACAGCAGAGGATGGAGAAATCATTTTTCAGCGTAACTCTGTGTCTTTGTTCCACAACAAATGGTCTGCTGGTTATACTTGTCTGTAGACGGTATAATACCCAGCAGTCCTTTCCTAATAGTTTTTAAGAGAGAGAAATTTTGGGTTTAGTACACAGCGTGTGCTGCAGTACTGTTGTGTACTGCTGGTGTTGTGCAAAAATAACATTTTTAAGCGTACTGTAGCGCATTTTTCTACCCTCATCTAAGTAGTGTACTATTTTGTACTTATTAATCTGTCAAGGCCAGGCAAAAGTAATTACCGGCTGGTGTTTTACTCCAATATGTTTTTTCAGTGTACTGTAGCGGATTTTTCTTCCCTCATAAGTGCATACCACATACTTACATGTAAGTAGTGTACTATTTTGTACCTTATAATTTGTCAAGGGCCTAGATACTGTGAAAGGTCAAGCAAAAGTAATCACTGGCTGGTGTTTTATTCCAATACTTTTTTAAGCATACTGTAGCGCAGTTTACTGCCTTCTTTGTTCCACAACAAATGCTCTGCTTGTTATAGTACTCTGTAGAAGGTATAATACACACCCAGCAGTCCATTCCTAATAGACTGTGAGAGAGTGTAATTTTGGGTTTAGTACACAGCAATTGTGTGCTGCAGCACTGTTGTGTACTGCTGGTGTTGTGGAAAAAAAAATGTTTTTTTAACGTACTGTACCGCATTTTTGTGCCCACATAAGTGCATACCACATACCTACTAGTGTTGAATATATTCGAATTCGCGAATATTCGCGAATATATGGACGAATATTTGTCATATATTCACTAAATTCGCATATTCGTAATATTCTCGTTTTATTTTCGCATATGCAAAAATTCGCGTATGCGAAAATTTACATATGCGAAAATTTTTGCATATGCGAAAATTCGCACGCCAGTCTCACACAGTAGTATTAGAGCCTTCTTTACACCACACAAGCTGGAAGCAGAGAGGGGTGATCACTGTGATGTGTACTGTGAAAAAAAAAAAAACAACGAATATTCGTAATTACGAATATATAGTGCTATATTCGCGAATAAAATTCGCATTGCGAATATTCGCGAGCAACACTAATACCTACATCTACGTAGTGTACTATTTTGTACCTGTTAATCTGTCAAGGGCCTAGATACTGTGAAAGTCCAAACAAAAATAATCACCCGCTGGTGTTTTACTCCAATGAGTTTTTTAAGCGTACTGTAGCGCATTTTTGTGCCCACATAAGTGCATGCCACATACATACATCTGAGTAGTGTACAACGTTGTACCTGTTAATCTGTCAAGGGCCTAGATACTGTGAAAGGACAGGCAACTGTACTCACTGGCTGGTGTTGTACTTAAATACTTTATTAAGCATACTGTAGCGCATTTGTCTGCACTCATAAGTGCATACCACATACCTACATCTAAGTAGTGTACTATTTTGTACCTGTTAATCTGTCAAGGGCCTATATACTGTGAAAGGCCAGGAAAAACTACTCATAGGCTTGTGTTGTACTCAAATACTTTTTTAAGCATACTGTAGTGCATTTTTGTGCCCACATGAGTGCATACCACATATCTACATCTAAATAGTGTTTTATTTTGTACCTGTTAATCTGTCAAGGGCCTGAATACTGTGAAAGGACTGGCAAAAGTATTCACTGGCTGGTGTTGTACTCAAATACTTTTTTAAGCATACTGTAGCTCATTTTTCGGTGGGTTCCTCAGACACAACCCTTTTTTGGCATGGCTCAAGAGAAGTCACTGTCCTTCCATTGCTTCTGTCCTATGCTGTTCCCTCCCCTACAGAAGTATCTTATGCTGTGGGTTCAGCTCCATTATTCAGTAAGGATGATATAATAGAGGACAGTCAGCAGCTACTGACCAGCCAAAAAGTAGAGAAGACATCCGCCGCTTCCTCTGCTAGCCCAAGTATTAATTAGGATAGTGACGTGGGAGGCTGTGTTGCCAGCGTTCCGGGTCCTGAAGCAGACACTGTTGGGGAACCTGAGGAGGACATCAGTGACGTGCAGACACTCGATGATGATGAAGCTGATCGCAATTGGGAGCCGGGTGCAGAAGGGGCTTCATAATCATCAGGAGAAGAGGGTTGCAGGTTGCTCATGAGGCAGCAGCTGAGCCAGCAAGGTGGTAGCATGGTTGGCAGTCAGCATGGTGGAAGAAGTGGAAATTCTGGAGCCAAATATGCCCGGAGGAGACCACCTGCTTTGCAGCAGCCTACCTTCCCGGGAGGTAGTAGAACAGGGGTTCCTAGTAACGGCAGCAGTATCAGTCAATTAGTGCGAACTGTTGGTGGGAAAATCAGCTACTCGGCGATGTGGCAGTTTTTCATCAAGCATCCGGAAGAGGTTAACATAGCCACATGCAAGATGTGTCGGCAGAAGGTAAAGCGTGGCCAGGTTCCCAACGTTGGCACCACGGCCCTACATCAACATATGCTGCGCCACCATAAAGCAGCTTGGGAGAACCGTGGCTCCGATGTAGTGGTCCAACCTGCTGCATCACCCAGTGGCACACCGCTCCCTCTTTCAGCCAGCCAAGGCTCCCCCACCTCAGCCGAAGGGAGCTGTGTGTCATACCCTCCTTCTGTCGCTCCAGATGCTCCTGCTCTTCCTACTTTTAGTCAGTCATTCTGACAAGAATCCATTGGCGAAGCCATGTCCAAGAGACAACAGTATGCGGCACAGAAGCTGAATGTACTCCTGTCCAAGTTGCTGGTGCTGCAGTCCCTCCCTTTTCGAGTGGTGGACTCTGCACCTTTCAGAGAACTAATGGCTTGTGACGAGCAAAGGTGGAAAGTGCGAAGCCATCATTTCTTTGCGAATAAGGCAGTACCAGCCCTGCACAATTTTGTAGAAGAGAAGCACTGATGTCTGGAGCAGTAACTATGGTCAGGGACAATACATGTCCTTTATGGCCCACTGGGTGAATGTGGTTCCTGCACAGCCACAACACCAACTTGGACAGGTCACGGGGCTTCCTCCTCCATGCTCTCAGCCCGTTGGTCCTGTGACAGTGTGCGACTCGGCCTCCTCATCCTCCACCGTCTCCTCTGCCTCCACTGCACAGAAAAGTCTTAGTGCCCCTTCAGAATACCATGTGTACAGGGCATGACGGTGTCACGCTGTTCTTCACGTGGTTTGCCTTGGCGAACGGAGTCACACAGGGGAGGAACTGCTAAAAGTAATTCCTAAAGAAATCAGAGCATTGCTTACTCTGAAATCTGGAAAGGGGAACCATGGTGACTGACAACGGGAAGAACATCTTCCCATTGTCATCAAGGGACAAGGAAGGCTGAGCCATGCACCTGTATGGAACACATGTTCAATCTGGTTGTCAAGCGGTTCCTGAAGTGTTACCACTATTTGCAAGACATCGTAACAATGGTAAGGAAACTTTGCATGCACTTCAGCCATGCACTTTGTACTGCGCAAAGGACACCCTCCTTGAGCTGCAGCGTCAGAACGGTATCCCCCAACATAGTCTTATTTGCGACTTTGCCACATGTTGGAATTCCACCCTCCATATGTTTGACCGACTATATGAACAGAGAAAAGCCATCACCGATTTCTTGATGATCCAAGCAGATAGGGGGACTCCCCTGTGTAACTTCAATGTCAACCAGTGGTAGCTCATACGTGACACCTGCCATTTGCTCAGGCCCTTTAAGGAAGCCACATTAATAGTCAGTCGCAAGGATTACGGGATGAACTACATAATTCCACTGATTAATTTCCTACAACACGTGTTGAAAACGATGGCTGGTCAGGGCAATGGAGATGTGGGGCTTACATCTCATGGCCACATGAGCCCTATGGGGGGGTGAACTGGAGGAGGAGGAATAGGGGGAGTGGCACAGTCGAGCACAGTTTATATTTCACGAGATGGGCAGTTTTTCTAGTTATCTGACAGGAGAGGAGGAGCAGGAGCAGCCAGAGGAGCTAGAGGGTTATGAGGAAGGCGAGACAGAGGACCCAGAAACACAGTGGCAGTATGCAGTGGAGATGGAGGCAGGGAGTCCCTCTGAGTCACTTGCACAAATGGCACGATGCATGCACACTTGTTTGTGTAGTGACCGCCGAATTGTCACCATCCGGCAACGGGATGACTTCTTGGACCCTCGCTACCGCCACAAAATGGGGGCCTTTTTTACACCCACTGAGAGGGAGGACAAACTGACCTACTACAGAGACATCCTATGTAGTCAGTTGGCCGATGTCTATTGGTGCCATCATCCATCCTCTCGCAGGTCTGACTCAGGGGAGCCCTCTGCGCTCACCTTCCACTGCCATGTCTACTGGGGAGGGGTGGGGTGGCAGCGGCAGTACCAGGTACATCAGCAGCAGCCTGAGTTTACAGTCGCTGATGAGTACCTTTCTTCACCCGCATATTGAAGCAACTCATCAGCATCAGGTAGACCTAGAGCAGGACCTGGACCAGCAGGTGGTGGCATACCTTGACATGCCCATGCCAACACACCTTGAAGATCCGCTGGACTTCTGGACAGCCACACTTGATTTGTGGCCACAACTAGCAGAGTTTGCCCTGAAACAGCTGTCCTGTCCGGCCAGTAGTGTGACATCAGAGTGGGTGTTTAGCGGTGGCCATAGTCACTCCAAGGAGAACTCGTCTGTCCATGAAGAATGTGGAGAGAATGACCTTTGTGCAGATGAATCAGGCATGGATCAGCCAGGATTTCCACCCATCAATGCCTGATGCATTAGAGTAGATTGACCATGGTGCCACACCAACACTTCACAAATATGTATAGTGCCAAACAGATTTAATGCGCTGCTCCCCAGTTACAAACATTCCTTCGCATCAGACCATTTTTCACCCACCTTCGTCATCTGGTACTGGTATTGCCACCCACCGCACCCACCGCACCACCTCATGCTGCCGCCAACTCCAGCCACTATATTGTCTACTCATGCTGCCGCCAACTCCAGGCTGTGCCATTCAGCCACTGTATGGTTTACTGATGTTGCTGGGCCTGGGACAATATTTTTTTTTATGGTAGCAATTTAAATATTAAAATTCATCTTAATCTTAGGGACTGCTAGACCCTATGGTCTTCTCATACTGCCGCGAGCTGCAGGCTGTGTCATTCAGCCACTATATGGTTTACTGATGCTGCCTGGCCTGGGACTTTACCTACAAATTTTTATTGTAGCACTAGCTTCCATAAATCCTTCAATTTAAATTTTAAAATTCATCTTTTAATCTTAAGGTTTGTGAAGCCCTATTGTCTCCTCATGCTGCGGCGAGCTGCAGGCTGTGTCATTCAGTCACTATATGGTTTACTGATTATTCTGGGCCTGGGACATTACCTACCAATTTTTATGGTAGCATTAGCTAACATAATTTTTCAATTTAAATTTTTAAATTCATCTTTTAATCTTAGGGATTGTGAGGCACTATAGTCTCCTCATGTTGCCGCGAGCTGCAGGGTGTGTCATTTAGCCACTATATGGATTACTGATTCTGCTGGGACTGGGAAATTACCAACGCATTTTTATGGTAGCATTAGCTACCATAAATCTTCAATTACATTTTTTAAATTAATCTTTTAATCTTAGGGATTGTGAGGCCCTATGGTCTCCTCATGCTACCGTGAGCTACAGGCTGTGTCATTTAGCAACTATATGATCTCCTCTTGCTGCTGCCAATTCATTGCTGTGTCATTCTGCAACATTTTTATGGTAGCTCTAGCTTCCATAAATCCTTCAATTAAAATTTTAAAATTCATCTTTTAATCTTAGGGTTTGTGAAGCCCTATTGTATCCTCATGCTGCAGCGAGCTGCAGGCTGTGTCATTCAGTCATTATATGGTTTACTGATTCTGCTGGGCCTGGGACATTACCTACCAATTTTTATGGTAGCATTAGCTAACATAAATCTTCAATAAAAAATTTTAAATTCATCTTTTATTCTTAGGGATTGTGAGGCCCTATGGTCTCCTCATGCTGACACAAGCTGCAGGCTGTGTCATCCAGACACTATATGGTTTACTGATGCTGCTGGGCCTGGGACATTATCTACACATTTTTATGGTAGCATTAGCTACCATAAATCTTCAATTTAAATTTTTAAATTCATCTTTTAATCTTAGGGATTGTGAGGCCCTATGGTCTCCTCATGCTACCGTGAGCTACAGGCTGTGTCATTTAGCAACTATATGATCTCCTCTTGCTGTTGCCAATTCATGGCTGTGTCATTCTGCCAGATTATGGTCTCCTCATGCTGCTGCCACCTCTAGGCTCTGTCATTGTGGCGCCATGTGACTCCTTGTTAGTTTGGGTTTTGTGGTCATACAGTATTAGTTCAAAGTAAACACTGGGACATTAAACTTAGGAATCTAATATAAATCTTAAATTTAAATTTAAAAAAATCCATGCAATCTAGGTTGTCACCCTCGTATTACCTGTGGAATTATCACAAGAATCCAATGAAACAGCTTGGAGCGATAACAATGAACCATAACTGATTAAATGAAACATTCACATTTTTTACAGTCAGCGGGGTGCTGGAAGGCAGCTGCTGGAACAGGTGGTATCTCACCTGGCAGAGGATTTCCAGCTCTATTTTAAGATACAAGTATGAGCTTTTTCACTGCAGCCACTTCTTGCTTTATGCGCTCACTTATCCAATGGCACAAGAGCTGAATGTGCTTCTGTCCAAGTTGCTGGTACTGCAGTCCCTCCCTTTTCAAGTGGACACTCCGAGTATGGGGGTGCGCTAAGAGCAAGGGACTGGAACAGGTGGTAGTTCACCTCACGGCGCACCACTAGCTCGATGCTTACCAGAATGGATAATCAAAAAATTTAAATAAATTCAAGTTAAATAAAATAAAATTACATAAAAAATATGCCACATCCAGATGCTCTGCAGCAGGGATTCTAATAGTGATACCTGTAATCTGCATGTCATACTGAATAACAGTATTATTTCAAAAACACAGCACACTCCCTATGCATTTAAGGACAAACCAAAGTGTTCTACACCCCTATTGAGCCTCTCTGTAGGCCAAAAATAGCTGTTTTTAATTGTGATTCGCTGCAAATAAATTTGGACCAAACCAAATTTTTTCGGAAAATTTGGCAAATCAGCCGAACCTAATTTTTTAAAAATGTGCTCATCTTTTCTAATCTTAAACTTTCAGCTTTTGAATAAAATTACACTTGCCTGGCAAATGACTCTGGTACTGTTATGGCAATGTTCTCTCATCCATATGGAATTGCTGAACATCTTTCTAGTGCATTCTGAGGTCATTTCAGCCTACAATATTAGATCACAGATCATTGCCATCATATAAATTAAAAATAAATGTGGAAAAAATATGCATAATAAGATAAACTTATCTAATCTTCAATGTCAGACAAATTCAGCAGTTTTCTTTTCATTTTAGTTTATCGTCATTTGGACAGTAGCAGGAACATAACATTTAGGAAAATCAATAAAATAGAAAGAATGGCTTCATAATTACATTTAACACAAACTATTGGTTATTCTGAAGTACATTGATTTTATGAGCCACTTTTCAGAAGTAAGAATGTAATTACACATATTTTATGTACTTTGTAGTTGATTATGAATATTTGGTTTACATTAAATTTTTTTCTTTCATTTCACATAATGTAAATATCAAATTTTCTCTGTATTAATGTATGTTGTTCATGTCTATTTAAGTGTTTAGACTACCACAATACCCAAATGGATCTGTCTGCAGCAAACCCATACTGTACTTAGGAGACTTTTACCATTAAAAATGTCATGAATACATTAGACATGTAGGTCAATGAATTTCTCAGCACCATCTACAGGTCTGTTTTTTTTCAGCTTATGTATGCACATTTTCATTTAAAGCTAAATACACTTCGTCAGGGGCATTGCTAGGTCTCCAAAAGACCAGGGCTAGAGCCCACAGCCCAGCCCCACCCCTAACCACACCCCAAACACACCCATAACCACACACCCTCAAACACGCTCCTAACCACAAAAAGCCTTCTTTAATATTCTTCCACTACTGTACACAACACAGCACATAGGCGACAACAATTTCTCCCCTCCTCCCATATTACCTAGTTATCCGCTCCCTGTGGATAGGGGATCATTTAAAATTTTAGTAATACATCTAAGAGCAATAATGTTGTCAGTCTGTCACCTGAATGTAGGAGAACCTCCTATACTTGCAGATTGACAACAACCACCATAATTAGAGATGAGCGAATCGAAGCAGACAAACCCGAATTCGTTACGAATTTCATGAAATATTCTATTCGCAACTAATGCGAATATCGCCGCGATTCAATTGCGCAAATCGCTTAATTAAACTTCATTTTACAGCGTTACAGGCTATTGGAGACCTAAAATGGCAGATCCACGTGTGAGTACATGGGGCAGGGGATTATGGGAGGGCGGGAAACAGTGGCGGGAATGAAGGTAGACGGGATGACCCTGAATCACATGTGAGATGCAGCCTATATGCATTCATTGACCCCTGTGATGTCACAGCCCTATATAATCGGCAGCCATCTTGCCTCTCTTCATTTTGTCTATGCACTCGTCTGACTAGCTTATACCACAGTTTTACACTGCAACTGCTAGTCACATCAGCATTTGGGAAACACAGGAGTGCAGAGTGCTGTGCTGTTACACTGAGAAGGATCATTGATAGCTAGACCTCCTATTCACGTTATTGAGCATTGCAGCAGAGAGGGGCAGATAGCTGTCAGCTGCCTCATACAGATCTCCAAGCTGCCTGAACTTTATCAACCATCTTACCACCTAATTTTTCATCGCAATTCAGTAATTTTTTGCTCCCCAAATCATCTGCTGCTCAGAATTGTGTGACAGAGTGCAATTTAGGGTTTAATCCCTGTATTTTTTTTTATTGTGGTGCTGCACTGTTGGTTCCTGCTGCTGTTCACAAATAGGTTATTTTTCAGTGGACTGTAGTGCATTTGTCTGCCCTCATACGTGCATAACACATGCCTACATCAAAGCAGTCTACTATTCTGCATCTGCAACAAGTCTAGATACAGGGAAAGTCCTGACTCCTGGCAAAAGTAATCATCAGCTGGTGTTTTACTAAAATACAGAGTTTTTTCTGCATATAATTACTGCCGCATTAGTGCATACCGTATAGGTACATCCAAGTATTGTATCATTTTTTACCTGTTATTCTGTCAAGGGGCTGCATACTGTCAAAGTCCAAACAATAGTATTCACCGGCTGGTGTTTTACAAAAATACTGAGTTTTTTCTGCGTATAGTTGCGCATCTTACTGCCCTCATCAGTGCATACCGCATACGTACATCCAAGTATTGTACCATTTTGTACCTGTTAATCTGTTAAGGAGCTACATACTGTCAAAGTCCAAACAATAGTATTCACCGGCTGGTGTTTTTAAAAAATACAGAGTTTTTTCTGCGTATAGTTGCGCATATTACTGCCCTCATCAGTGCATACCGCATAGGAACATCCAAGTATTGTACCATTTTTTTTACCTGTTAATCTGTCAAGGGGCTGCATACTGTCAAAGTCCAAACAATAGTATTCCCTGGCTGGTGTTTTTCCAAAACACAGAGTTTTTTCTGCTTATAGTTGCGCATATTACTGCCCTCATCAGTGCATACCGCATACGTAAATCCAAGTATTGTACCATTTTTTACCTGTTAATCTGTCAAGGGACTGCATACTGTCTAAGTCCAAACAATAGTATTCACCGGCTGGTGTTTTGCAAAAATGCAGAGTTTTTTCTGCGTATAGTTGCGCATATCACTGCCCTCATCAGTGCATACCACATAGGTACATTAAAGTATAGTACCATTTTTTACCTGTTAATCTGTCAAGGGGCTACATACTGTCAAAGTCCAAACAATAGTATTCACCAGCTGGTGTTTTTCAAAAATACAGAGTTTTTTCTGCGTATAGTTGCGCATCAGTGCATACCGCATACATACATCCAAGTAGTGTACCATCTTGTACCTGTTAATCTGTCAAGGGCCTACATACTGTGAAAGGACAGCCATAAGTAATCACCTGCTGCTGTTCAAGACAAATACTGTTTAAAGAGTAGTGTAGCGTATTATAACACCCTCATATACGCACTAAGTATGTCAGGCAGAGAAGTGCCAGGATGTGCACAGAGGAGTGGCAGAGGCCTAAATACTTCAGGCAGAGTTGGCAGCAGACTAGGGGCGAGTGGCAGCAGGAGTCGCAGCGAGAGGCCTGAGCTCCCGTTATCAGCCATCAACCCATCTGCCATCGTCGATTGGTTAACAGGCTCTTCCAAATCATCACAAGTGACATCTGACACCCCCAGTCAACAGTCGGTGGGTTCCTCAGACACAACCCTCAGTTGGCATGGCCCAGGAGCAGTCCCTGTCCTCCAATTGCCTTTTTCCTATGCTGTTCCCTCTCCTAGAGAAGTATCTTAGGCTGTGGGTTCAGCTCCACTATTTACTGAGGACGATATAATAGAGGACAGTCAGCAGCTACTGCCCAGCAAAGAAGGGGAGGAGACATGCGCCGCTTGCTCCGCTAGGCGGCCAAGTAGTGATGCGGAGAGGGACGTGGGAGGCGGTGTTGCAAGGGTTCAGGGTACTGAAGCAGACACTGTTGGGGAACCTGAGGAGGACATCAGTGACGTGCACACACCTGTTGATGATGATGAAGCCGATCGCAATTGGGAGCCAGGTGCAGAAGGGGCTTCATCATCATCAGGAGAAGAGAGTTGCAGGTTGCCCTTGAGGCCGCAAGGCGGTAGCACGGTTGGCAGTCAGCGTATAGGCAGGAGTGTAAATTCAGGAGCCAAACGTGCCTGGGGGAGACCACCTGCTTCGCGGCAGCCTACCTTTCCAGCAGGTAGTAGAATAGGGGTTCCTGGAGATGGCGCCAGTAGCAATCAATTAGTGCGGACTGCGGGTGGGAAAATCAGCTACTCTGCGGTGTGGATGTTTTTCATCAGGCATCCGGAGGAGCTTGACGTAGCCACATGCAAGATCTGTCGGCAGAAGGTGAAGCGTGGCCAGGGTCCAAATGTCGGCACCACGGCCCTGCGTCAACACATGCTTCGCCACCATAAAGCGGCCTGGGAGAACCGTGACTCCAATGTAGTGGTTCAGCCTGCTGCATCACCCAGTGGCCATCCGCTCCCTCTTTCATCCAGCCAAGGCTCCCCCACCTCAGCCGAAGGGAGCTGTGTGTCAAACCCTCCTTCTGTCGCTCCTGCTTCTCCCACTTTTAGTCAGCCATTCCGACAAACAATCCATCGGCGAAGCCATGTCAAAGAAACAACAGAATGCGCCCACTCATCCACAGAAGTTGAATGTGCTCCTGTCCAAGTTGCTGGTGTTGCAGTCCCTCCCTTTTCAAGTGGAGGGAGAACAGTACCAGCCCTGCATAAGTTTGTACAAGAGAAGGTGGGCCAGTCCTTGAGCCTGTCAGTGTGTTCAAAAGTGCACGGCAGCGCCAACGTGTGGAGCTGTAACTACGAGCAGGGACAATACTTGTCTTTTACGGCCCACTGGGTAAATGTGGATCCTGCACAGCCACAACAGCAACTTGGACAGGTCACACCGCTTCCTCCTCCACGCTCTCGCTCTCAGGCAGTTGGTCCTGTACAGTGTGCAACACCGCCTCCTCATCCTCCACCGTGTCCTCGGCCTCCACTGCACGTCCAAATCTCGGTGGCCCTTCATCGTACCATGTGTGTAGGGCATGGCGGTGTCAAGCTGTTCTTCACATGGTTTGCCTTGGCGAACGGAGTCACACAGGGGAGGAACAGCTAAAGTTCATTCGTAAAGAAATCCGAGTATGGCTTACTCCACGAAAGCAGGAAATGGGAACCATGGTGACCGACAATGGGAAGAACATCGTGTCCGCGCTGCGACAAGGACGTGTGAAACAGGCGCCCTGCATGGCACACGTGTTGAATCTGGTTGTCAAGCACTTCCTCAAGTCTTCACCCCATTTGCAAAACATCCTGAAAATGGCAAGGAAACTGTGCATACGCTTCAGCCACTCGTACACCGCCAAGCACACCTTTCTTGAGCTGCAGCGTCAGAACGGTATCCCACAACATAGTCTTATTTGTGACGTTGCCACACATTGGAATTCCACCCTCCATATGTTGGACAGACTATACGAACAAAGAAAAGCCATCACCGATTTCTTGATGATCCAAGCAGATAGGTGTACTCCCCTGTGTAACTTCAATGTGAACCAGTGGCAGCTCATGCGTGACACCTGCCGTTTGCTGAGGCCCTTTGAGGAAGCCACATTATTTGTAAGTCGCCTGGATTACGCCATGAACGACGTAATTCCACTCCTACATTTCCTACAACAAATGATTGAAACCATGGCTGGTTACAGCAATGGAGATGTTGCACCTACATCTCAAGGCTACATATGTCCTGTGGGGGCTGAACTGGAGGAGGATGATGATGAGGGGCAGAGCGGAGCATAGTTTAGGTTGGATGAGATGGCCGGTGTTTCTAGTCATAGGACAGGGGAGGAGGAGCAGGAGCAGCCAGAGGAGCTGGAGGGTTATGAGGAAGGCGAGACAGAGGACCCAGACACACCGTGGCAGTATGCAGTGGAGATGGAGGCAGGCAGTCCCTCCGAGTCACTGGCGCAAATGGCACGATGCATGCTCAGTTGCTTGCGTAGTGACCCCCGAATTGTCAAAATTTGTCAGCGGGATGACTTCTGGATCTCCACCTTATGAGACCCTCGCTACCGTCCCAGAATGGGGGCCTTTTTTACACCCACTGAGAGGGAGGACAAACTGACCTACTACAGAGAGATTCTACGTAGTCAGTGGATCGGCCACATGGTCCATCCACTGGCAGGTCTGACTCGGGGAGCCCTCTGCGCTCACCTTCACTGCCATGGCTGCTGGGGAGGGGTGGAAGGAGCAGTACCAGCTCAATCAGCAGCAGCCTGAGTCTACAGTCGCTGATGAGTAGCTTTCTTCACCCGCATAGTGAAGCAACTCATCAGCAGCAGGTAGACATGGAGCAGGACCTGAACCAGCACGTGGTGGCATACCTTGACATGGCCATGCCAACAACCATTGAAGTTCCGCTGGACTTCTGGGCAGCCAAACTAGATTTATGGCCACAACTAGCAGAGTTGGCCCTGGAAAGGCTGTCCTGCCCGACCAGTAGTGTGACATCAGAGCGGGTGTTTAGGGAGGCCGGGGCCATAGTCACCGCAAGGCGAACTCGTCTGTCCACTAAAAATGTGGAGAGACTGATGTTTGTCAAGATGAATCAGGGATGGATCAGCCAGGATTTCCAGCCACCAATGCCAGATGCCTCAGAGTAGATTGACCATGCTGCTACACCAACACTTACCAATTATGGTTGGTTATGAAACCCTCTTGGGTTATCAATTAGGGTAATGAAACCCTCTTTGGTACTGTGATTGCCTGCTCCTGGCTCATCCTTTGTCTTTCAGGAACTACTTGCCTCACTGATGCTTCTGGCCTTGGGCCTTTAATTTTTGGAAGTTTAGCAGTAGCTAAATACATGCTTAATGCAAATTTCAACATCGATCTTTAAATGTAAGGGGTTATGAAACCCTCTTGGGTACTGCAAATGCCTGCTCCTGATTCATTCTGTGTCTTTCAGGAACTACTTGCCTCACTGACGCTTCTGGCCTTGGGCCTTTAACCCCTTAAGGACCCAGCCCAAATATACCTTAAGGACCCGGCCATTTTTTGAACATCTGACCACTGTCACTTCAAGCATTAATAACTCTGTGATGCTTTTACCTTTCATTCTGATTCCGAGATTGTTTTTTCGTGACATATTCTACTTTATGTTAGTGGTAAAATTTTGTCGATACTTGCATCATTTCTTGGTGAAAAATTCCAAAATTTGATGAAAAAATTGAAAATGTTCCATTTTTTTTAACTTTGAAGCTCTCTGCTTATAAGAAATATGGATATTCCAAATAAATTATACATTGATTCACCTATACAATATGTCTACTTTATGTTTGCATCATAAAGTTGACATGTTTTTACTTTTGGAAGACATCAGAGGGCTTCAAAGTTCAGCAGCAATTTTCCAATTTTTCACAAAATTTTCAAAATCAGAATTTTTCAGGGACCTGTTCAGTTTTGAAGTGGATTTGAAGGGCCTTCATATTAGAAATACCCCACAAATTACCCCATTATAAAAACTGCACCCCTCAAAGTATTCAAAATGACATTCAGTAAGTGTGTTAACCCTTTAGGTGTTTCACAGGAATAGCAGCAAAGTGAAGGAGAAAATTCAAAATCTTCATTTTTTGAACTCGCATGTTCTTGTAGACCCAGTTTTTGAATTTTTACAAGTGGTAATAGGAGAAAAAGCCCCCAAAATTTGTAACCCAATTTCTCTCGAGTAAGGAAATACCTCATATGTGTATGTCAAGTGTTCGGCGGGTGCAGTAGAGGGCACAGAAGGGAAGGAGCGACAATGGGATTTTGGAGAGTGAATTTTTCTGAAATGGTTTTTTGGGGGCATGTCACATTTAGAAAGCCCCTATGGTGCCAGAACAGCAGAAAACACCACATGGCATACCATTTTGGAAACTACACTCCTCAAGGCATGTAAAAAGGGGTCCAGTTAGCCTTAACACCCCACAGGTGTTTGA
Organism: Hyla sarda; assembly: GCF_029499605.1. Taxonomy (NCBI): domain Eukaryota; kingdom Metazoa; phylum Chordata; class Amphibia; order Anura; family Hylidae; genus Hyla; species Hyla sarda. The sequence continues at coordinate 89,280,186 of NC_079189.1, forward strand.
CAACTTTTCGTTAAAATCGGATGTGTAAATGGAAAAAAAAAATTCACACTAAAGTGCAGTTTTTCCCCCAAATTTACCATTTTTACAAAGGGTAATGGGAGTAAATGCCCCCCCCCCCCCCCCCCAATTTGTAACCCCATCTCTTCTGAGTATGGAAATACCCCATGTTAGGACGTAAAATGCTTTGCGGGCGAACTACAGTGCTCAGAAGAGCCTGAGGCCTTGATACTGGAGGAACATATTGATATAGTTGGGGTCACTGAGACATGGCTGGACTCCTCGCATGACTGGGCTGTCAATCTGCAGGGGTTTACATTGTTTCGCAAGGATAGAATGAACAGAAAAGGTGGTGGAGTCTGTCTGTATGTAAGAAGTGGTATGAAAGTCAGTGTGAACGATGCCATAGTGTGTGATGATTCTGAGGATGTGGAATCATTGTGGGTAGAATTACAAAAGGAGGGAAATACTGAAAAAATAATATTTGGGGTAATCTACAGACCCCCTAATATCACTGAAGAGATAGAAGTTCGGCTTCATAAACAAATAGAGAGGGCCGCCCGGGCAGGTACAGTGGTAATAATGGGAGATTTTAACTATCCAGATATAGATTGGGGTCCGGGGTTGGCTAAAACTACAAAGGGGCGACAATTCCTAAATTTATTGCAGGATAATTTTATGGGCCAGTTTGTGGAGGACCCAACAAGAAGTGATGCCTTGTTGGATCTGATCATTTCCAACAACGCAGAGCTGGTTGGTAATGTAACTGTGCGGGAAAACCTTGGTAATAGCGACCACAATATAGTTACTTTTGACTTAAAATGTAGAAAACAAAGACAGGCGGGGAAGGCAAAAACATATAACTTTAAAAAGGCAAATTTCCCTGGGCTGAGGGCTGCACTACAGGACATAGACTGGGGGGAGGTGTTCTCAAATACTGATACAGAAGGTAAATGGGACATCTTTAAATTAACTCTAAATAACTATACAGCTAAATATATACCAAAGGGGAACAAATATAAACGATTGAAACTAAATCCTACATGGCTGACACATGATGTTAAAAGAGCAATAAACAGCAAAAAAATAGCCTTCAAAAAATACAAATCTGATGGGTCAGCGATAACATTTAAACAGTACAAGGAGCTTAATAAAATCTGTAAAAATGTAATAAAAACAGCAAAAAATCAAAATGAGAGACAGGTGGCCAAAGAAAGCAAAACTAATCCTAAATATTTTTTTAGATATATAAATGCAAAAAAACCAAGGACAGAGCATGTAGGACCCCTTAATAATGATAATGGGGAGGTTGTCACAGGCGATCAAGAGAAGGCGGAGCTACTGAATGGGTTCTTTAGTTCTGTATACACTATGGAAGAAGGAGCTGACATTGGCCAGGTCAGTGCTGGTAACACATCATGTAATGTACTGAACTGGCTTAATGTAGAGATGGTACAAGGTAAGTTAAGTGATATAAATGTAAGCAAATCCCCAGGACCGGATGGACTACACCCAAGAGTTCTTAGAGAGGTAAGTTCAGTAATATCTGTACCCCTGTTCATGATATTTAGAGATTCTCTGGTGTCTGGTATTGTGCCAAGGGACTGGCGCAAGGCGAATGTGGTGCCAATCTTCAAAAAGGGCTCTAGGTCTTCCCCAGGAAACTATAGACCGGTAAGTTTAACGTGCATTGTGGGTAAATTGTTTGAAGGACTTATAAGGGATTACATACAGGAATACATAGGGGATAATTGTATTATAAGTGATAGCCAGCATGGGTTTACTAAGGATAGAAGTTGTCAAACCAATCTAATTTGCTTTTATGAAGAGGTGAGTAGAAGCCTTGACAGAGGAATGGCTGTGGATATAGTGTTTCTGGATTTTGCTAAAGCATTTGATACTGTCCCTCATAGACGTCTGACAGGTAAGTTAAGGTCTTTGGGTTTGGAAATTTTAGTTTGTAACTGGATTGAACACTGGCTCATGGATCGTACCCAGAGAGTGGTGGTCAATGATTCGTACTCTGATTGGTCCCCGGTTATTAGTGGTGTACCCCAAGGTTCAGTACTGGGACCGCTGTTGTTTAATTTATTTATCAATGATATAGAGGATGGTATTAACAGCTCTGTTTCTATCTTTGCAGATGACACCAAGCTTTGTAGCACGGTACAGTCTATAGAGGATGTGCATAAGTTACAAGATGACTTGGATAGACTAAGTGTCTGGGCATCCACTTGGCAAATGAGGTTCAATGTGGATAAATGTAAAGTTATGCATCTGGGTACTAATAACCTGCATGCATCGTATGTCTTAGGGGGGATTAAACTGGCAGAGTCACTGGTAGAGAAGGATCTGGGTGTACTTGTAGATCACAGACTACAGAATAGCATGCAATGTCAGGCTGCTGCTTCCAAAGCCGGCAGGATATTGTCATGTATCAAAAGAGGCATGGACTCAAGGGACAGGGACATAATACTCCCCCTTTATAAAGCATTGGTACGGCCTCACCTGGAATATGCTGTTCAGTTTTGGTCACCTGTCCATAAAAGGGATACTGCGGAGTTAGAAAGGGTGCAGAGACGCGCGACTAAACTAATATGGGGCATGGAACATCTTAGCTATGAGGAGCGATTAAAGGAGTTACAATTGTTTAGTCTTGAGAAGAGACGTTTAAGGGGGGATATGATAAACGTATATAAGTATATTAATGGCCCATACAAAAAATATGGAGAAAAACTGTTCCAGGTTAAACCCCCCCAAAGGACGAGGGGGCACTCCCTCCGTCTGGAGAAAAAAAAGTTTAGTCTCAAGGGGCGACACGCCTTCTTTACCGTGAGGACTGTGAATTTATGGAACAGTCTACCTCAGGAACTGGTCACAGCAGGAACAATTAACAGCTTTAAAACAGGATTAGATACATTCCTGGAACAAAATAAGATTAATGCTTATGAAGAAATATAAAATCTCATCCCTTCCCCAATATCGCGCCACACCCCTACCCCTTAATTCCCTGGTTGAACTTGATGGACATATGTCTTTTTTCGACCGTACTAACTATGTAACTATGTAACTATGTAAGAGAAGGAATCACATTTGGCTTTTTGAAAGCAACTTTTGCTGAAATGGTTTTTTGGGGGCATGTCACATTTAGGAAGCCCCTGTGGTGCCAGAACAGCAAAAAAATACCCACATGGCATACTATTTTGGAAACTACACCCCTCAAGGAACGTAACAAGGGGTCCGCTGAGCCTTAACACCACACAGGTGTTTGACGACTTTTCGTTAAAGTTGGATGTGTAAATGAAAAACATTTTTTTTTTACAAAAATGCAGTTTTTCCCCTAAATTTTACATTTTTACAAGGGGTAGTAGGAAAAAATGACCCCCAAAATTTGTAACCCCATTTCTTCTGAGTATGGAAATACCCCATGTTAGGACGTAAAATGCTCTGCTGGCGAACTACAATGCTCAGAAGAGGAGGAGCGCCATTGAGCTTTTGGAAAGAGAATTAGCTTGGAATGGTAGTCAGGGGCCATGTGCGTTTACAAAGCCCCCCGTGATGCCAGAACAGTGGACCCCCCCACATGTGACCCCATTTTGGAAACTACACCCCTCACAGAATTTAATAAGGGGTGCAGTGAGTATTTACACCCCACAGATCTTTGGAACAGTGGTCTGTGCAAATGAAAAATTTAATTTTTCATTTTTACGGACCACTGTTCCAAAAATCTGTCAGACACCTGTGGGGCGTAAATTCTCAATGTATCCCTTATTACATTACGTGAGGGGTGTAGTTTCCAAAATGGGGTCACATGTGTCGGGGGTCCATTGTTCTGGCACTATGGGGGCTTTGTAAACACACTTGGCCTCCAATTCCGGACAAATTTTGTCTACAAAATTCCAATGGTGCGCCTTCTCTTCTGAGCATTGTAGTTCGCCCGCAGAGCACTTTAAATTCACATATGGGGCTGATCTTATTCAGAAGAGATGGGGTTACAAATTTGGGGGGGGGCTTTTTTTCCTATTTTCCCTTGTGAAAATGAAAAATTTAGGGTAACACCAGCATTTTTGTGAAAAAATACAATTTTTTTTCATTTTCCCATCCAACTTTAATGAAAATTCGTCAAACACCTGTGGGGTGTTCAGGCTCACTATACCCCTTTTTACATTCCGTGAGGGGTGTAGTTTCCAAAATGGGGTCACATGTGGTATTTTTTTTTTTTTTGCGTTTGTCAGAACCGCTGTAAAATCATCCACCCCTGTGCAAATCACCAATTTAGGCCTCAAATGTACATGGTGAGGTCTCACTCCTGAGCCCGGTCTCACTTGTGTGCCCGCAGAGCATTTTACTCCCACATCTGGGGTATTTCCATACTCAGGAGAAATTACGTTACAAATTTTGGGGGTCTTTTTTTCCTTTTACTGCTTGTGGAAATAAAAAGTATGGGGCAACACCAGCATGTTAGTGTAAAAATTTTAATTTTTTTTACACTAACAGGCTGGTGTAGCCCCCAACTTTTCCTTTTCACAAGCGGTAAAAGGAAAAAAAGACCCCCAAAATATGTAGTGCAATTTCTCCCGAGTATGGCGATACCCCATATATGGCCCTAAACTTTTTCCTTGAAATACGACAGGACTCCGAAGTGAGAGAGCGCCATGCGCATTTGTGGACTAAATTAGGGATTGCATAGGGGTGGACATAGGGGTATTCTACACCAGTGATTTCCAAACAGGGTGCCTCCAGCTGTTGCTAAACTCCCAGCATGCCTGGACAGTCAGTGGCTGTCCAGAAATGCAGGGAGTTGTTGTTTTACAACAGCTGGAGGCTCCATTTTGGAAACCCTGCCGTACAAGACGTTTTTAATTTTTTATTGGGGGTGGACAGTGTAAGGGGGTGTTTATGTAGTGTTTTACCCTTTATTATGTGTTAGTGTAGTGTAGTGTAGTGTTTTTAGGATACATTCACACTGGCGTTTTACGGTGAATTTCCCGCTAGGAGTTTGCGCTGCGTCGAAAAATTTGCCGCAACCCAAACTTGAAGCAGGAAATTTACTGTAAACCTGCCAGTGTGAATGTACCCTGTACATTCACATGGGGGGCAAACCTTCAGCTGTTTCAAAACTACAACTCCCAGCATGTACTGACAGACCGTGCATGCTGGGAGTTGTACTTTTGCAACAGCTGGAGGCACACTGGATGGAAAACCTTCCATTAGGTTCTGTTACCTAACTCAGTATTTTCCAACCAGTGTGCCTCCAGCTGTTGCAAAACTACAACTCCCAGCATGTACTTATCACCGAAGGGCATGCTGGGAGATGTAGTTATGCAACAGCTGGAGGTACCCAACAACAACTCCCAGCATGCCGAGACAGCTGTTTGCTTTCTGGGCATGCTGGGAATTGCAGTTTTGCAACATCTGGAGAGCTACAGTTTTTAGACCACTGCACAGTGATCTCCAAACTGTGGACCTCCAGATGTTGCAAAACTACAACTCCCAGCATGCCCAGACAACAAACAGCTATGTGGGCATGCTAGGAGTTGTAGTTTTGCAACATCTGGAGGGATATAGTTTAGAGACCACTGTATAGTGGTCTCAAACTGCAGCCCTCCAGCTGTTGCAAAACTACAACTCCCAGCATGCCCAAACAGCTGTCTGGGCATGCTGGAAGTTGTAGTTTTGCAACATCTGGAGGGCTACAGTTAGAGACCACAGTCTCAGACTGTAGCCCTCTAAATCAACTTACCGACTTCCGTAGGATCCAGGGAGCCGTCCTCTTCAGACGCACATCACGCCGCCCGCCGATCCCTGTCGCCGCAGCCTCCGGATGGGTAAGTGGACGTCGGTGACCGGTCCCCTTCGGTTCCCCGTTCTGCCCCGCCTATTGTGGGGGGGCAGGACGAGGAAAACGAAAGTTAACCCCCCTGCCCCCGGTCTGCTATTGGTCGTCGCCTCTGACGAACAATAGTAGACCAATAGCAGGGATAGGAGGGGTGGCAACCCTGCCACCTCACTCCTATGCCTACAGGGGGATCGTGGGTGTCTTAGACAACCGCGATCCCCCTTCTATTCCGGGTCACCGGGTCACAATAGACCCGTATGACCAGGAATCGGCGCAAATCGCAAGTGTGAATTCACTTGCGATATGCGCCGATCGCCGACGGGGGGGAGTCTGATGACCCCCCTGGGCATTTGCGCGGGGTGCCTGCTGATTGATATCAGCAGTCACCCCGGCCCGCTCCCTGCCCGGCACGCGGCAGGGACCGAAATTCCCACGGGCGTATGGATACGCCCTGGGTTCTTAAGTACCAGGACGTCAAGGCGTATCCATACGCTCTAGGTCCTTACGTGGTTAATTTTTAGATGTTTAGCAGTAGCTAAATATATGCTTAATGCAAATTTCAACATTGATCTTTAAATGTAAGGGGTTATGAAACACTCTTGGGTTCTGCTCCTGACTGCTCCTGACTCATTCTGTGTCTTTCAGGAACTACTTGCCTCCCTGATGCCTCGGGCCTTGGGCGTTTAATTTTTGGATGTTAAGCAGTGGCTAAATATATGCTTAATGCAAATTTCAACATTGATCTTTAAATGTAAGGGGTTATGAAACCCTCTTGGGTACAGCGAATGCTTGCTCCTGACTCATCCTGTGTCTTTCAGGAACTTCTTGCCTCACTGATGCTTCTTGCCATGGGCCTTTAGTTTTTGGAAGTTTAGCAGTAGCTAATACATGCTTAATGCAAATTTCAACAATTAAATTCTCGGCGCTCTGCCAGGGCCTTCTCCTACCCCGCCGGGGCCGATCTGAGGACCTCACTAAACCCTCCAATCAGTAGTAGAGACATGCAGTGTGTACAAAGGGCAGGGACTTAATGAACCCTAGCTTATGACCTGCACTTAGTTGGGATTCTTCTTTCTTGGCAAATAATTGCAATCCCTGATCCCTATCATGAACGGGGTTCAGTGGGTTACTCGCACCTGTTGATGAAGGATAGACACACGCTGGTCCGGTCAGTGTAGCGAGCATGCAGCCCCGGACATCTGAGGGCATAACACACCTGTTATTGTTCGATCTCGCGATTGACCGTGCAATGTAAGGGGTTATGAAAGCCTCTTGGGTACTCCTGACTGCTCCTGTGTCTTTCAGGAACTACTTGACTTCATGATGCTTCTGGGCTTGGGCCTTTAATTTTAGGATTTTTGAAATACATACATACGTGCTTAATTTAAATTTCAACATTTATGGTGCAATGTATGGTGTCATTAAACACTCTTGGGTAGTGTTTTTTTCAGATTTTCTGATAATTTTCACAGTAATAAATTTGAATGTTCCATAATAATAACCATTACACCATTGAACGCTTGTTGTGTGTGATTTTTTCATAAAAATTTTCAAAAATAATACGGAGAGGGATGAACTCTGCTTCTTTCTATCAGAAAAAATTATTTTAGAGAAGAATGTCTTTTCGTGGTCCACCGTCCTGCATTATAGAGTCTTCTGGACTCTTGGATATGCGCTTGTTCTTAAACAAAGGTACAAAAACAAAAAATGGCTGGTCAGGGCTATGGAGACGTTGCGCCTACATCTCACGGCCACATGAGCCCTGTGGGTGCTTGTGAGATTAGGTCCTTTGTACCCGCATGGCGGGGTCCTGGACACAAATTTTGATTTAAATTTCAAATAAAAAAATCTGACATTTCAATGGTCTTCTCGTGCTGCAGCCAACTCCAGGCTGCGTCATTCAGGTAATATATAGGTAGTACCCGCTGTCCTAAATTTTCGTCAAAATTTTTCATCAAAAATGTTTGTCTTTTTTATTAGGGATTGTGAAGCTTTGGTGCGTACTCATGCATCAGCCAACTCCAGGCTGTATCATTCAGGCAATATATGGTTTACTGATGGCGCTGCTGGGCCTGGGTCTGGGAATTTAAAATTTTCTAACAGGTAGAACCCACTAATCAAAAGTCTTCTTCATAAATTTCTACAATTGTTGTGTTTTTTTTGGGTGGGATTGTGAAGCCCTGGTGTGTACTCATGCAAAAGCCAACTCCAGGCTGTTTCATTCAGGCAAGATATGGTTTACTGATGCCGCTGCTGGGCCTGGGTCTGGGAATAAAATTTTCTCATAGGTAACATCCGCTATCCAAAAGTCTTCTTCATAAATTTCTACAATTTTTGTGTTTTTTGGGGGGGATTGTGAAGCCCTGCTGTGTACTTATGCATCAGCCAACTCCAGGCTGTGTCATTCAGGCAATATATAGGTAGCACCCGCTGGCCTAAATCTTCTTAAAAATTTTTTTAAATGGTTGTTTTTTCTTTGAGATTGTGAAGCCGTGGTGTGTACGCCGTGCTTCTTTCTGCTACACTCTGTCAGCCCGTTGGTCCTGTGACAGTGTGCTACTCTGCCTCCACATCCTCAACTGTGTCTTAAGCCTCCACTGCCCGGACAAGTCTCAGTGGCCCTTCAGCATACCAAGTGTGCAGGGCACGGCGACGTCACGCTGTTCTTCACATTGTTTGCCTTGGTGAAAAGTCTTGGAAACAATGGCCGGTAAGGGCAATGGAGACGTTGCGCCTACATCTCACAGCCACATGAGCCCTGTGGGGTTTTGTTATATTTGGTCCTTCGTACCCACGCGCTGGGGTCCGGGACACTCAAAGTTTGATTTAAATTTCAAATCAAAAAATGATGCGCTGCTGGGCCTGGGTCTAGGAATTTCAAATGTTCTCAAAGGTAGCACCCCCGATCCAAAATCTTTTTGAAAAGTTTTTTTGGGGGGATTGTGAAGCCCTGCTGTGTACTCATGCATCATCCAACTCCAGGCTGTGTCATTCAGGCAATATATGGTTTACTGATGCCGCTGTGGGGCCTGGGAATTTCAAATTTTCTCATAGGTAGCACCCGCTATCCAAAATCTTTTTCAAAAATTTCTAAAATGGGGGTGTTTTTTTTTTGGGGGGGGGGGATTGTGAAGCCCTGCTGTGTACTCGTGCATCAGCCAACTCCAGGCTGTGTCATTCAGGAAATATATGGTTTACTGATGCCGCTGTGGGGCCTGGGTCTGGGAATTTCAAATTTTCTCAAAGGTCGCACCTGCTATCCAAAATCTTTTTGAAAAATTTCTAAAATTGTTGGGTTTTTTGGGGGGGATTGTGAAGGCCTAGTGCCTACTCATGCTGCTGGCAACTCCGGGCTGTGCCATTCATCCGCTATATGGTCTCCTCATGCTGCCAACACCTCCACGCTGTGTCATTCAGCCACTATATGGTCTTCTCATGCTGCCAACACCTCCACGCTGTGTCATTCAGCCACTATATGGTCTCCTCATGTTGCCAACATGTATACACTGTGTCATTCAGACACTATATGGTGTCCTCATGCTGCCAACACCTCCACGCTGTGCCATTCAGCCACTATATGGTCTCCTCATGCTGCCAATACCTCCACGCTGTGTCATTCCAGCCACTATATGGTGTCCTCATGCTGCCAACACCTCCACACTGTGCCATTCAGCCACTATATGGTCTCCTCATGCTGCCAACACCTTAACGCTGTCATTTAGTCACTATATGGTCTCCTGACACTGATGCCACCACCAGGTTCTGTCACTGTGCTGCTGTGCGGCAGTGATTCTAAAAGTGATGCCGGTAATCTGCATGTTATTCTGAATAACAGTATTATTTCACTACCCCAGTTCTATACCCCTATAGAATCTGTATGTAGGCTAGAAATAGCCTTTTTAAATATAGATTTGCTGCGAAAAATTTAGATCGAAACAAACTTTTTGGGAAAATTTGGCGAATAGGCCGAATAGAATTTTTGAAAAGTTTGCTCATCTCTAACCATAATTACCACCAGCTGTTGTAAAGCTACAACTCTGATCATGCCTGGAGAGCCTTAGGGATTATGGTTAGAGATGAGCACATTTTTGAAAAATTAGATGAAAAAAAAGTTTGAATAAAAAAAAAAAAAGTTGATTTGAGCCGAATAAATTCTCAGCAAATTTTTATTAGAAATATAGTTTAATAATGTGTTTAATAAAGTGTGTGTTTCACTTTTTTTCTCTATTTGGTTTTTACATTTTTTAGGTAGTACTACTACTCCCAGTATGGAAAAAAATTTATAAAAAAAATACATACTATACTTTATTGGTAGCACATATATAGTATAAAAAATTGAGGACTTCCACCCAGACAGAGGAAAAAACAGCAAACCATAGGTGACCCCCTCAGGTCCACATAGGAGCTAATGAGACATAATATGCAAAAGGACAAAACCCTAACAGGGTATATAGATAGACAATATAAATGTGTCAATGGGACTACAAGGCAAAGCAGTGCTAATAGTAAAACATACTTAGTCTAGAAGTGCTCCAAGGTATCCTAGCAGCTGGATGTGATATATATGCAGACAATGAACCAATGGCCATACAAATATTGATTATAATAGTCACCTGCACGCTCCCCAGCCTCTTTTGTCGCATGAACAATGACTCTGCCGCGTCTCCTCCACTTCATGGTATTGCGTCAGGTGAGCCGATCAGCCGACAAGTCAGCTGACCCGAGCCCCAAGTGCGGCGCACCACCAAGGGGGGAAGCCGGCTAGGTGCAGATTAAAAAACCCTGGGGCCGGCACCTAACAACTCATCTATTGCACACATACAAGGTAATGTGTCTATTGTAATATGTTTATGTAATATGCGTTACCTTGTATATGTGAAATAGATGAGTTGTTAGGTGCCGGCCCCAGGGTTTTTAATCTGCACCTAGCACTTTATATTCTACGTGCTCTAAGTCCCTATTTTTGGCCACTGTGTATGCACCGGCCGCCGGCTTCCTCCCTTGGTGGTGCGCATCACTTGGGGCTCGGGTCAGCTGACTTGTCGGCTGATCGCATCACCTGACGTGATAACAGAATGTGGAGGAGACATGGCGGAGCAGTTGTTCATGTGCCAAAAGCGGCTGGGGAGCATGCAGGTGACCACTATTATAATCAATATATGTATGGTCATTGGTTCATTGTCTGTATATATATCACATCCTGCTGCTAGGACACAACCCATCCCGAATGTAGTGTTGGGGTGGTGTCCCCTCAGGTAACCACTTCTAGACTGGAGGATTTTTCCCATTTTAGAAATGTTGTTCATTTATACCTGCTTTTGTTAGTGTCTGTAATGTTCATTACTCCCAGCATGGAACAGACTGTTCCATGATGGGGAGTAGAAATACCTGTGCTAATAGACAGATTGCCCCAAGTGTCACTAATGACACCCGCTGCGATAGTCCTGTATAACATGTAGATGTGGGCGGCTTTCTCGCATCTAGATAGGACGATCACGATCCCCGGAAATCCTCCATAAAAGAAATATTAAGCAATTTTACCATCACTTTAACCAATCCCAGTATCCTAGACATTCACTTTCCCATTTAAAAAAATGGGAATTTGAACTTAATATCACCATACCTTTAACTACATGGGAAAAAACCTTTATTTGGGCCAAGAAATCCTCTATGTGTATTAACCACTGGGAACAATATATGAAAATTCTAACCAACTGGTATTATACACCAGCTAAATTAGTAAAATTTTATCACTCCATGTCTAATAAATGTTGGAGAAATTGTAATGAGACAGGAACCTTGAAACATCTTCTATGGAATTGCCCTATTATTGCACCGTTTTGGTTGGAGGTTGAAAAACTTATCAATGACCTAACCGGAAAATATTCCACTCTTACACAAGAATTCGCTCTTTTATTGTTGGGCATTCATGAAATTCCAGAAAAATTTTGTATTCCCATTTGTCACATAATTTTTACCGCCCAACGTTTACTTACAAGAAGATGGAAATCTTCCGATGTCCCAACAATCCAGGAACTTATAGCAAATGTAACTACCAACTGCAAATATGAGATCACATTGGCGCACCAAAATGGTTTTGGTATAAAAAAAAAGAAACAATTGGAATGCATGGTTACATAAATTCCCTAATGTCACATGATTCCTTCTAGATACATTATCAGAATTACTTTTAGATCTTTTATTTATTTATTTAATTTTAGTGTCTAGTTTACTCTTATTGTAAGGGGAGGGGTGTGAAGGCAATCCGACCATTAAAACAATAACTACTATACCTTTAATTTAATCACATCTGATATCCTTCGCTGCAAATGTTATGACTTGTTATAGTTAATTTGTTATTATTTATATATATATATGCTGTTGTATTTTATCAGAATGGAAATTTACTTATTTTATTCTATTGTATAACATATTATACTTCATAGTTTCCTTGAGCTTGATATATTATTCACCTTTTACTTTAATGTTTAATCTAAAAATGTATTGTTTATTGTATAGTGTAATGTTTGTTGTAAAATTTAATAAAAATATATATAAAAAAAAAAAATAGATAGGACGATCACATCGGGTGTCAGGAGGGATGTTATCTGTCCTTAACTGTAGGTACTACTGCTCCCAACATGGAGCACACTCTGCTCCATGCTGGGAGCTGTAGTACCTGCATGAATAGACAGATCGCAGCGAGTGTCACTTCTGAGACCCGATGCGATCTTCCTGTATAATGTATAGATGCGGGCAACCGGCCGCTCTTCTCTGGCCCACTGTAGTACGAGTATATGTATGAGTATATATATAAATACCTATTATTCATATTTACCGCAGAGAGCTGTGAGTGGCTGGAACAATCTGACCAATCACAGCTCTCTGCGGGAAATATGAATAAGTGATGCGAATTCTAATCACATCACTGGCCAGCCGGTATATAGTGCAGAGATGCGAGCGCAGAAGAAAGCCACTCCATCTCTGCAATAGATAGGAGGACGATCACATCGGGTGTCAGGCGTGACACCTGCTGTGATCTGTCTAATAGTACACGTACTACAGCTCCCATCATGGAACAGTTTGTTCCATGCTTGGAGTAGTAGTACTACCTAAAAATTGTTAAAAAAAATTGAGAAAAAAAAGGAAACACACACATACACTTTATTAAACACAATATAAAAATAATATTAAAAATATAAATAAAATAATAAAAATATTAAATAATAAAAATATTAAAATAATATAAACCCCTTAACGACCACGGACGTAAATGTACGTCCTGGTTTGGCGAGACTTACCGCACAAGGACGTACATTTACGTCCTGTGTATGACCGCGAGCACCATTCATACACGGCAGGTTCCGGCTGCTAGCAAATGTGGTATCGATAAAAAGTAAAGATGATGGTGCAAAAAATGAGCCCTCATACCTCCCTATATATGGAAAAATGAAAAAGTTATAGGGTGTCAAAATAGCACGATTTTAGATTTTTTTAAGCGGTACAAAAATATAAAAGTATCTAGCCATGGGTATCATTTTAGTCGTATTGACCCACAGAATAAAGAACACACGTCATTTTTACCATAAAGTGTACAGTGTGAAAACAAAACCCTCCAAAATGTGCAAAATTGTGGTTTTCATTAAAATTTCCTCCCTAAAAAATATTTTTTGGGGGTTCGCCATACATTTTATTATAAAATGAGAGGTTTCTGTCAGGATTCGGCAGGCTGGAGGTGGATCCTCTGTGTCAGAGAGGGATTGGCGTGGACCGTGTCGGTGGACCGGTTCTAAGTTGCTACTGGTTTTCACCAGAGCCCGCCGCAAAGCGGGATGGACTTGCAGCGGCGGTCGCAACCAGGTTGTATCCACCGGCAACGGCTCAACCTCTCTGACTGCTGAGATAGGCGCGGTACAAGGGATTAGACAAGAGCAGGGTCGGACGTAGCAGAAGGTCAGGGCAGGCAGCAAGGATCGTAGTCAGGGGCAACGGCAAGAGGTCTGGAACACAGGCTAGGAACACACAAGGAACGCTTTCACTGGCACAATGGCAACAAGATCCGGCAAGGAAGTGCAGGGGAAGTGAGGTAATATAGGGAAGCGCACAGGTGAAGACACTAATTAAAACCCATGCGCCAATCAGTGGCGCACCGGCCCTTTAAATCGCAAAGACCCGGCGTACGCGCACCCTAGGAAGCGGGGCCGCGCACGCCGGGGCAGCACAGACGGGGACCGAGTCTGGTAAGCGGGTCGGGATGCGCACCGCGAGCGGGCGCGTCCCGCATCGCGAATCGCATCCCGGCTAGGGACATTATCGCAGCGCACCCGGTCAGCGGGTCTGACCAGGGCGCTGCGAACAGGAGAACGCTGTGAGCGCTCCGGGGAGGAGTGGGGACCCGGAGCGCTCGGCATAACAGTACCCCCCCTTGGGTCTCCTCCTCTTTTTAGAACCTGAGAATTTGTGGATAAGGTCCTTGTCAAGGATGTTGTCCTCGGGTTCCCATGACCTCTCCTCCGGGCCGCAATTCTCCCAATCTACAAGAATTTTTTTTTTACCTCTGACCGTCTTGGATGCCAGAATTTCTTTAACCGAGAAGATGTCAGAGGACCCGGAGACAGGAGTAAGAGCAACAACCTTAGGAGAGAAGCGGTTAAGGATGAGTGGTTTAAGGAGAGAGACATGAAAAGCATTAGGAATACGGAGAGAAGGAGGAAGAAGGAGTTTGTAGGAGACAGGGTTGATTTGGCATTTGATTTTAAAAGGACCAAGATAACGTGGTCCCAGTTTATAACTGGGGACACGAAAGCGGACATACTTAGCGGAGAGCCACACTTTGTCTCCAGGAGAAAAGACAGGAGGAGTTCTTCTTTTTTTGTCGGCATGTTTCTTCATCCGGGATGAGGCCTGTATGAGAGATTTTTGAGTCTCTTTCCAGATGGTGAAGTCCCGAGTCACCTCATCAACAGCGGGCAAACCAGAAGGCATGGGAGTGGGGAGGGGGGGAAGAGGGTGACGGCCGTACACCACAAAGAATGGGGATTTAGCGGAAGACTCAGAGACTTTGAAATTGTACGAGAATTCGGCCCATGGTAGGAGATCGGTCCAGTCATCCTGGCGGGAGGAAACAAAATGTCGCAAATAGTCACCAAGAACCTGATTAACTCTTTCCACTTGCCCATTGGATTGGGGATGACAAGAAGACGAGAAGTTTAATTTGATTTTAAGCTGATTACAGAGGGCCCTCCAGAATTTCGACACAAATTGAACGCCTCTATCCGAGACGATATGCGTAGGAAGCCCGTGAAGGCAAAAAATGTGCACAAAAAATTGTTTCGCCAACTGAGGCGCAGAAGGAAGACCTGGAAGAGGAATAAAATGTGCCATCTTGGAGAAACGATCAACGACCACCCAAATAACTGTGTTGCCATGGGATAAAGGTAAGTCTGTAATAAAGTCCATAGCAATCTGAGACCATGGTAGCTCAGGAACAGGCAGAGGATGGAAGAGACCGGCAGGCTTCTGGCGAGGAGTCTTGTCCCGGGAACAGACTGTACAAGCCCAAACAAAATCAGCAACATCTGTTTCCAGGGTAGGCCACCAATAAAAACGAGAGATGAGCTGGACGGATTTTTTGATGCCAGCATGGCCGGCGAGGTGTGAGGAGTGTCCCCACCTGAGAATCCTGAGGCGCTGGCGTGGAGGGACGAAGGTTTTTCCTGGAGGAGTTTGTCTGATGGAAGCTGGAGAAGCGGAGATCAGACAGTCAGGAGGAATAATGTGTTGCGGGGAGGCTTCCATTTCAGAGGCATCCGAGGAACGAGAGAGAGCGTCAGCCCTAATGTTCTTGTGAGCAGGGCGAAAATGAATCTCAAAGTTAAAACGGGCAAAGAACAACGACCACCTAGCCTGGCGAGGGATCAGCCGTTGGGCAGACTGAAGATAAGAGAGATTCTTGTGATCGGTGTATATAATAACTGGGTATTTGGACCCCTCCAGCAGGTGCCTCCATTCTTTGAGAGCCAGTTTTATGGCCAGTAGTTCTCGATCACCAATGGAGTAGTTTTTCTCCGCCGGAGAGAAGGTCCTAGAAAAGAAACCACAAGTAACAGCATGTCCGGAAGAATTTTTCTGTAGGAGTACAGCTCCAGCTCCCACCGAGGAGGCGTCTACCTCCAGTGAGAAGGGTTTAGATGGATCAGATCTGGAGAGTACGGGAGCAGAAGAAAAGGCAGTTTTGAGACGGTTGAACGCCTATTCCACTTGAGGAGGCCAGGACTTAGGGTTGGCGTTTTTCTTGGTTAGGGCCACAATTGGGGCCACAATAGTGGAAAAATGTGGAATAAATTGTCTGTAGTAATTGGCAAACCCCAAGAAACGTTGGATAGCTCGGAGTCCGGAGGGGCTTGGCCAATCCAACACGGCTGAAAGTTTGTCCGGGTCCATTTGGAGTCCCTGGCCAGAGACTAAATATCCTAGGAAGGGAAGAGATTGACATTCAAAGAGACATTTTTCCATTTTGGCCTATAACTGATTGTCCCGAAGTCTCTGAAGAACCATGCGGACATGCCGGCGGTGTTCTTCTAGGTTAGAAGAAAAAATCAAAATATCGTCCAGATAGACCACAACACAGGTATATAATAGATCACAAAAAATGTCATTTACAAAGTCCTGGAAGACGGCAGGGGCGTTGCAAAGCCCAAAAGGCATAACCAGATATTCAAAGTGTCCATCCCTGGTGTTAAACGCGGTCTTCCATTCGTCCCCTTCCCTGATGCAGATGAGATTATATGCACCTCTTAAATCCAATTTGGTAAAGATGTTGGCGACACGTAGGCGGTCAAAGAGTTCCGAGATAAGAGATAGGGGATAGCGTTTTTTTTATAGTGATTTTATTAAGACCGCGGTAATCAATGCATGGTCGTAAGGAGCCGTCTTTTTTGGAGACGAAGAAGAATCCAGCTCCGGCAGGGGAGGAAGACTTGCGGATAAATCCCCTTTTAAAATTTTCTTGGATGTACTCCGTCATGGCTTGTGTTTCCGGAGCAGACAGAGGATAGATTCTGCCCCGGGGTGGAGTAGTACCAGGGAGGAGATCTTTAGGACAGTCATAAGGCCTATGAGGAGGCAAAGTCTCTGCTGTTTTTTTTTGCAAAAAACATCAGCATAGTCCAGATAGGCCTTGGGGAGACCTGGTATCGGAGGAGCCATAGGGTTTTGACTGACAGGACTAGGAGCAGACATAAGACACTTTTTGTGGCAAGTAGTAAACCAGTTCTTGATTTCCCCGGTGGTCCAATCGAGGGTAGGGGAATGGCGTTGAAGCCAAGGTAGTCCAAGAAGAATTTCAGAAGTGCAGTTAGAGAGGACCAGAAATTCAATCTTTTCATGATGGGGTCCTATGCACATTAAGAGGGGTTCCGTGCGGTAACGCACAGTACAGTCCAATCTTTCACCATTAACAGAGGCGATGTAGAGGGGTCTGGCGAGACTGGTCACTGGGATGTTGAACCTGTTAACGAAAGAGGCCAAAATAAAATTTCCTGCAGATCCGGAATCCAAGAAGGCCACAGCTGAGAAGGAGAAGGTAGAAGAAGAAATCCGCACAGGCACAGTTAGCTGTGGAGAAGCAGAGTTCACACCTAGAGCTGTCTCACCTTTGTGCGGAGTCGGAGTGCGTATTTCCTGACGTGGAGGTCGGATAGGACAATCCTTCAAGAAGTGTTCGGTACTGGCACAGTACAGGCATAGGTACTCAATGCGGCGGCGTGTCCTCTCTTGAGGTGTCAGGCGAGACCGGTCTACTTGCATAGCCTCCACGGCGGAAGGCACAGGAACAGATTGCAGCGGACCAGAGAAGAGAGGAGCCGGGGAGAGAAACCGCCTGGTGCGAACAAAGTCCATATCCTGGCGGAGCTCCTGACGCCTTTCGGAAAAACGCATGTCAATGCGGGTGGCCAGATGAATAAATTCATGCAGGTTAGCAGGGATTTCTCGTGCGGCCAGCACATCTTTGATGTTACTGGATAGGCCTTTTTTGAAGGTCGCGCAGAGGGCCTCGTTATTCCAGGACAATTCGGAGGCGAGAGTACGGAATTGGATGGCATACTCGCCAACAGAAGAATTACCCTGCACCAGGTTCAGCAGGGCAGTCTCGGCAGAAGAGGCTCGGGCTGGTTCCTCGAAGACACTTCGAATCTCCGCGAAGAAAGAGTGTACAGAGGCAGTGACAGGATCATTGCGGTCCCAGAGCGGTGTGGCCCATGACAGGGCTTTCCCAGACAGAAGGCTGACCACGAAAGCCACCTTTGACCTTTCAGTTGGAAATTGGTCCAACATCATCTCCAAATGCAGGGAACATTGCGAGAGAAAACCACGGCAAAGTTTAGAGTCCCCATCAAACTTGTCCGGCAATGATAAACGGAGGCTGGATGCGGCCACTCGCTGCGGAGGAGGTGCAGGAGCTGGCGGAGGAGATGGTTGCTGAAGCTGTGGTAGAAGCTGCTGTAGCATCACAGTCAGTTGAGACAGCTGGTGGCCTTGTTGCGCTATCTGTTGCGACTGCTGGGCGACCACCATGGTAAGGTCAGCGACAACTGGCAGCGGGACCTCAGCGGGATCCATGGCCGGATCTACTGTCAGGATTCGGCAGGCTGGAGGTGGATCCTCTGTGTCAGAGAGGGATTGGCGTGGACCATGTCGGTGGACTGGTTCTAAGTTGCTACTGGTTTTCACCAGAGCCCGCCGCAAAGCGGGATGGACTTGCAGCGGGTCCCCGCTCCGGGGAGGAGCGGGGACCCGGAGCGCTCAGCGTAACAGTTTCATTACAAAGTACAATTGGTCACGCATAAAACAAGCCCTTATATGGGTCTATAGATGGAAATATAAATGGATTATGGATTTTAGAAGGTGAGGAGGGAAAAACAAAAATGCAAAAATAAAATTGGCCTGGTCCTTAAGGGGAAAATGGGCTTGGTCCTTAAAAGGAACCAATCATCTGATTTTACTTTATATAACGCTTGGCAAAGCGTTATATAGGGTAAAATCTTTATTTTCACCATTCCCGGGAGATGCTCCTGCCCCCAGGGATGGTGAAGATATGAAGTTATAATCTAGTCACCGCCGCCGCCGTAAGTAGTCACCTGGGCGGGGAGCTCTTCTCACCTACTCCCGTTCTTTGGCCAGCAGCGACGCCCCCTCCGCTTGATTGATGGGCCGCGTCATCGTTCCGCTCCGTCTGTTTAGTGAGTGGAACAATGACGCGGCCCATCAATAAAGCGGAGGGGGCGTCGCTCCCGGCCGAAGAACAGGAGTAGATGAGAAGAGCTCCCCACCTGGTGACTACTTACGGCGGCGGCGGTGACTAGTTTATAACTTCATATCTTCACCATCCCTGGGGGCAGGAGCATCCCCTGGGAATGGTGAAAATAAAGATTTTACCCTATATAACGCTTTGCCAAGCGTTATATAGGGTAAAATCTGATGATTGGTTCCCTTTAAGGGGTTAAAACACTAAAAAAATGAATTATACAAAAATATATTTTTATTACATTTAAATGGACCCTTTCTAAATTTTTATTATTGTCGGCTACATTTTTAGGTCCCTGTGAGCCCACATAAATTGATCCCTGTTTAAAAACTAACATTAACATTTTTTTTTTTTGTCTTTCAATTTCGGGAGCAGGCAGGAATCAGAAAATTCAGCCCTCAATATTAAAAATGGGGCTAAAAAAGTAAAGTGAAAATAAAAAAAAATAATGATTTGGAACAAAAACTAGAAAAAAAATTATGAAATGTACTTTAATATTGAGCGCTTAATTTCCTGGTCCCTGCCTGCACCCAAAAATTGAAAGACAAAAATAAATGTTAAATGGGCACTCTCATTAAAACAAATTTTTGCTATTGCACTCCTTTTGGTAAATGAAAAATATTTCTAATATACTTTGTTTTAAAAAAAATGAAGTTTTCTACGTTTTATTTGTGCTCAAAAAAGCTCTCAAGAGCACATTTTCCCCCAACTCATACACAGACTTTGGACCAAAGTCCGAACACAGGAAGTGCAGCCTGGAGTGCTGAGAGGGGGGGAATGTACAGCCAACAGCACATGGACACCCCCCCCCCCCCCCTCAGCACTCCAGGCTGCACTTCCTGTGTTCGGACTTTGGTCCAAAGTCTGTGTATGAGTTGGGGGAAAATGTGCTCTTGAGCTTTTTTAAGCACAAATAAAACATAGAAAACTTCATTTTTTTAAAACAAAGTATATTAGAAATATTTTTCATTTACCATAAGGAGTGCAATAGCAAAAATTAGTTTTAATGGGAGTGACCCTTTAATGTTAATTTTTAAACAGGGATAAATTTATGTGGGCGGGCAGGGACCTAAAAATGTAGCCGACAATAATAAAAATGTAGTGTGTGTGTGTTTTTCACTTTAAAAAAAAAAAAAAAATTTAGGTAATGCTACTACTCCCAGCATGGAACACACTGTTCCATGATGGGAGTAGTAGTTCCTGTTCAAATAGACAGATTGCCCCGGGTTTCACTCCGGGCACTCGATGTGATCGTCCATTATATAGCAGAGATGCAGAGCGGCTCTATACAGTGCTCGCATCTCTGCACTATACTCCGGGCCAGCCAGTGATGTGAATAGAAATTCACATCACTCATTCATATTTTCTGTCAACAGTGGGCATTGGCCAGATGGTGGCAAGAAATATGAATACGTGAGTGGCCGGCCGGAGTAATGAGCACAGATGCGATCGCAGGAGAAAGCCACTCCGCATCTCATGCATGAAGGATGATCAATGCGGGTGTCAGGAGTGACACCCGCAGTGATCTGTCCTTAACTGCAGGTACTACTGCTTCCAACATGGAGCACACTCTGCTCCATGCTGGGAGCTGTAGTACCTGCATTAATAGACAGATTGCAGCGAATGTCACTCCTGACACCTGCTGTGATTCTCCTGTATAATGTATAGATGCGGCCGTCCGCTCTTCTATGGTCCCCTGCACTGACGTATATATACACCTATTCATATTTCCCACAGAAAGTTGTGATTGGCTGAAACCATCTGGCCAATCACAGCTCTCTGTGGGAAATATAAAGGGGTGTATACCTATACGGCAGTGAAGAGGACCAGTGAAGAGTACCAAGAGCGGCTGGCCGCATCTATACATTATACAGGAGGATTGCAACGGGTGTCAGAAGTGACATTGGCGATCTGTCAATTGATACAGGTACTACTACTCCCATCATGGAACAGTGTGTTCCATGCTGGGAGTAGTAGTACAACCTAAAAAAAATGTAAAAAAAAATTTGTGAAAGACACACACACACTACATTTTTATTAGGGTTCTTTCACACTATAGATTATTCATCTGTTATTAAACATCCGGTTTTTGTCCTGTATAATTAAAAAACGGATGTACACTAACAGATGAAATAACGGGTGCTAATGGCTGAATAACATCTGTCAAAATAACAGGCATATTCATCCGTTAAGACACGTTATAACATCCATCATGTATGGCCATTTTAACACCTCTGCGTACAGACACCCGCAGCCGGGACTACTACTACTCCCATCATGGAACAGACTTGTTTCCATGCTGGGAGTAGTAGTTCCCCAACTGCAGGAGTCTGCCGGTGACTGGGGAGGATACATTAGTGTTTGTACTACTACCCCAATTATGGAACAGACTCTGTTATATGATGGGGGTTGTTGTACAGGCGCTGAGGGATTGATTGCACAGGGTCTCACTTCTGAGACCCGATGCAATCAGAAGTTATTAAACAGGGGAGTGGGCGGCATGCTCCACTCCCCTGCGATGTACGGTGTATTTTTACTTTCATTTTTAAATTCCCCACTGGGAGCCCTGAACGGCAGGGATGGAGGAGCCATTCAGGGCTCCCAGCTTGGTTTTTAAACTAACAGTGTGCCTAATTACTGTATAATCACATTCCCCTGACTTTAGACTATTCATTTTATTCCCCCAATGTGTATATGTATGATTCTCCCCCGCACCCGACATTGCAGCATCAAAATTTTGTAAGATCATTATTAAGACAGGGTATAGAACAAGGTATCTTTTCTTCCAAATTTGCAGAAAAATTATTCATCCAATTTCCCAAAATAAC